>NC_084562.2:9122500-9422500 GCF_033978685.3 Nerophis lumbriciformis | reverse complement strand
TCTAATATTTTTTATTTATGACAGTCCAAATATTTTGACACGCACACGTAGGACGGAGGATTCTCTCTAAATCGCCTCCTTTCTCACAGCCATTTGTGCGTAACTGTGCCAGTTTGCACACCTACCGTATTTTTCGGAGTATAAGTCGCCCCGGAGTATAAGTCGCACCGGCCGAAAATGCATAATAAAGAAGGAAAAAAACATATATAAGTCGCACTGGAGTATAAGTTGGATTTTTTGTGGACATTTATTTGATAAAAGCCAACACCAAGAATAGACATTTGAAAGGCAATTTTAAATAAATAAAGAATAGTGAACAACAGGCTGAATAAGTGTACGTTATATGAGGCATAAATAATCAGCTGAGAACGTGCCTGGTATGTTAACGTAACATATTATGGTAAGAGTCATTCAAATAACTATAACATATAGAACATGCTATACATTTACCAAATAATCTGTCACTCCTAATCGCTAAATCCCATGAAATCTTATACGTCTAGTCTCTTACGTGAATGAGCTAAATAATATTATTTGATATTTTACGGTAATGTGTTAATAATTTCACACATAAGTCGCTCCTGAGTATAAGTCGCACCCCCGGCCAAACTATGAAAAAAAACTGTGACTTATAGTCCGAAAAATACGGTACTATGCAAAGCGAAAGCCATTTATCAACAACACCCAGAAACGCTGCCGGCTTCGCTGGGCATCATCATCTAAGATGGACTGTTGCAAAGTGTTCTGTGGTCGGACGAGTCCACATTTCAAATTGTTTTTGGAAACTGTGGACGTTGTGCCCTCCGGACCAAAGATTCTAAATTCTAAGTTAATGATTATTTGTAAAAAAAATAATTTTGTTCTCCGTTCGAACTTTAGGTATCTTGTCTTTGCAGTCTAATCAATTGAATATAAGTTGAAAAGGATTTGCAAATCATCTGTTTTTATTTACGAATTACACAACGTGCCAACTTCACAGGTTTTGGGTTTTGTATAACCATATACATATACCTATATAAATATACATATATATGTAGTTCTTATTTTATTTTCTATTTTACTTGTGGGGTGAAACAACATTTGATATATTTGTGTTCCATTTTGTCAATTGTATGTCTGTAAAAACCCAATGAACACATGTTTTAAAAAAAAATAGACGCGCACAAGTTTAGAATATCAGTTTTGCGTTCACGTTTAAGTTTGCACGCGTTTCAATATACGCAAAACTTTTGTAGATCAGGCCCTATGTCGGTCGACTGTTCCGTCAGGTTTTTTGGCCTCAAATTTGCTATGGAGATGCCCAATTGGTTCAATACCTTGAGTAATGATTCTGCATAAATTTGGTAATTTTAGACAAATTCATCCTTACTGACGGTTTTTTTCCAAAACTACAGTTTCTTCTATATTGACTGAATTTGAACTCATTTGGACAATAAATACTTCTAAACCCTTCCCCCCACTGGGATGTGACGCTAATCCACATAATACACCATGCTGCCCAAGTAATCATACATGATAATATTGTCCAAGCACATTACTATGATTTTCAGTTGTATAAAGTGTCAAATTATTTTGTGTGCGTGGGTGTGTGTGTGTGTGTGTGTGTGATTATCTGGATTTAATCTGAATCCCCTCAAAGCTTTTTAATGCTACACCTCCCCCACATAATTTAGTCTTTGTTTGGAGCTTAATGTGCTGTTGCATAAGAGAGACGCTGCTATCCAAAAGCAGTTACTCGTTTTTTGTTTTTTTTTGCTGTCGCTAACATGAGAGAAAGAAAGACATATTAGGACTGTCATGCTTTAACGCCTGTGATTAATAACAACAAATATGTAAAATGTTCCACTAAATTGGCCCTAGTGTGTGAATGTGAGTGTGAATGTTGTCTGTTTATCTGTGTTGGCCCTGTGATGAGGTGGCGACTTGTCCAGGGTGTACACCGCCTTCCGCCCGAATGCAGCTGAGATAGGCTCCAGCACCCCCCGCGACCCCAAAAGGGACAAGCGGTAGGAAATGGATGGATGGATGGATGTTTTAAGTGAATAAATTACGTGCATTCAAGTACAACATACAAACAATGTTCATGTATGTCATTCTGACAGCAAAAGTCATTTCAATTATGCAATGAACTGTGATTAATCAACATTTAAAAATTTATTTAATGTGAAGTCAATTATATTTATATCACATTTTTTCTCGAGAGACTCAAAGGACTTTACAGTGTGAAATCCATTTATATAGAACAGTGGTGTCCAAACTACGGCCCGCGGGCCAAGGCATCACAAGTTAAACAAAAACATTGGCCTGCGGTGTGCAACTCAATCAATCAATCAATGTTTATTTATATAGCCCTAAATCACAAGTGTCTCAAAGGGCTGTGCAAGCCACAACGACATCCGCAGTACAGAGCCCACATCAGGGCAACTGTCTGCATATAGTCTCTTATGACAAGCATTAGGTAATAAATACCGCCCTCTGGTAGCCAGAGTTAAGATGGACGGTCAATGACCACTAATTTGATTTGACAGTATAATGACCACAAATTTGATTTGACAGTAAGTTGAGCACAGCATCAGTATATATATGACCAAGTCCTAACAACTTTCCCCACTCATGGTGTAAATGAACTCTAACCAACAAATAAAGTCAACACACAGTAACACATAACACACCCGCTGCTCTTTAAACTTTGTGGACATAATAAAGTAGGTATATATAATTTAAAAATACACATATATAATTCCATTAAAGTGCATGATGGCTGATATGCAAAACACTCCGTCCACACTTCCCCACGTTTGGCGCATTTTACAAAACCAGTGAAGTTGGCACGTTGTGTAAATCGTAAATAAAAACAAGAATACAATGATTTGCAAATCCTTTTCAACTTATATTCAATTGAATAGACTGCAAAGACAAGATACTTAACGGTCGAACTGGAAAACTTTATTTTTTGCAAATATTAGCTCATTTGGAATTTGATGCCTGCAACATGTTTAAAAAAAGCTGGCACAATTGGCAAAAAAGACTGAGAACGTTGAGGAATGCTCATCAAACACTTATTTGGAACATTCCACTGGTGAACAGGCTAATTGGGAACAGGTGGGTGCCATGATTGGGGAGACAAGCAGCTTCAATGAAATGCTCAGTCATTCACAAACAAGGATGGGGCGAGGGTCACCACTTTGTTAACAAATGTGTGAGCAAATTGTCGAACAGTTTATGAACAACATTTCTCAACGATCTATTGCAAGGAATTTAGGGATTTCACCATCTACGGTCCGTAATATCAAAAGGTTCAGAGAATCTGGAGAAATCACTGCACGTGAGCAATGATATTAAGGACCTTCGATCCCTCAGACTGTACTGCATCGAAAAGCGACATCAGTGTGTAAAAGATATCACCACATGGGCTCAGGAACACTTAAAAAAAACACTGTCAGTAACTACAGTTCGTCGCTACATCCGTAAGTGCAAGTTAAAACTCTACTATGCAAAGCGAAAGCCATTTATCAACAACACCCAGAAACGCCGCCAGCTTCGCTGGGCCTGAGCTCATCTAAGATGGACTGATGCAAAGTGGAAAAGTGTTCTGTGGTCTGACGAGGCCTCATTTAAAATAGTTTTTGGAAACTGTGGACGTCGAGAGGAAGAGGAAAAGAACCATCTGGATTGTTATAGGCGCAAAGTTCAAAAACCATCATCTGTGATGGTATGGGGGTGTATTAGTGCCCAAGGCATGGGTAACTTACACATCTGTGAAGGCACCATTAATGCTGAAAGGTACATACAGGTTTTGGAGCAACATATGTTGCCATCCAAGCAACGTTACCATGGACGCCCCTGCTTATTTCAGCAAGACAATGCCAAGCCACGTGTTACAACAGCATGGCTTCATAGTAAAAGAGTGCGGGTACTAGACTGGCCTGCCTGTAGTCCAGACCTGTCTCCCATTGAAAATGTGTGGCGCAATATGAAGCCTAAAATACTACAACTGAGACCCCCGGACTGTTGAACAACTTAAGCTGTACATCAAGCAAGAATGGGAAAGAATTCCACCGGAAAAGCTTAAAAAATTGGTCTCCTCAGTTCCCAAACGTTTACTGAGTGTTGTTAAAAGGAAAGGCCATGTAACACAGTGGTAAAAATGCCCCTGTGCCAACTTTTTTGCAATGTGTTGCTGCCAATAAATTCTAAGTTAATGATTATTTGCACAAATAAATTAAGTTTTCTCGTTCGAACATTAAATATCTTGTCTTTGCAGTCTATTCAATTGAATATAAGTTGAAAAGGATTGGCAAATCATTGTATTCTGTTTTTATTTACGAATTACACAACGAGCCAACTTCACTGGTTTTGGATTTTGTAATATGACCCCTTTGAGCGAGTGTCTTTTGAACAAAGCTTAATTTCTGGAAGGTTCCTCACCTTCCAGAGGCTGCTCTAACTTGAAGGGTGTGTTGGCAGCGCTCAGACTGCTGCTGGAGTTCCCCAGGAGGTCAGGAAGGGAGGAGGACACGGACACCACCGAGGGTTTCCTTCTCCACTTCAACACGGACGGAAATTCGTCCTCTGCCGGGAACTCGTCGGGAGCCGGGAATTCATCCTGGAGCAGAAAAGCATGGATCAAAAATCTATTCCTGCAGTTGAAAACGTGAGTCGTGTTTGGATTATTCTAAACAGAGTCGCTGTGAGTACGTTTGGTCATACTGTACTGCTAAACATGTCAGGAGACAGATAATGATCATTAACTGATCAGTAAGTTCATAGTCAACCGAGGTATCAATTATAATGTTGCATAAATCAGTAACAACAACTCAAATAAAATAGTTATGATCAAGAAAAAAGGTGCAAGTTAATGGGCCTAAAATGCTACTCAAGAAAAACATTTGGACCAAAATCCTTTTTATTGCAACGGTCAACCTAAATTACCTACTTAAGTAATCCATAAAGTGCAGGAATCACTGTTCAATTGGTGATAGCGTGGGGCAGTTTTTGCCGCTAGGCTCCACCCACTTTGAATAGGTAAGAACAGGTACTGACCCCTTTCGGGTGTCATCATTATAATTTCTACCAAATATGATCAAGATCTGAATTTGTGGAGCCAAGTTAAAGTTTTGTGTCAGCGCAATGTTTGGCGCCATACCACGCCCACATTTTATGGTGGAAGCAAAATTTGTTCGCAATTTATCATCACCTCTATGTGTCGTAGCTGTGATTTTAACCGTGACTCTTTTGACCAAAGTCCCAAGGAGGAGTTTGTTAAAATACGACCCCTTTTTTTTGCCGAAAAATGGCCAAAAACCATCGGAGCAAAGTTTGGCGCCATGCCACACTCACATCTTATGGCGTAGGCAAACATGTTTGAAATGTATCATTGCCTATATGTGTAGCAGTGACGTGCGGTGAGGTTGATGGCTGGTGAGGCACTGACTTCATCACAGTCAGATTTACAAACATATGAACCCTAAAGAGTATCTTATTCACCATTTGATTGGCAGCAGTTAACGGGTTATGTTTAAAAGCTCATACCAGCATTCTTCCCTGCTTGGCACTCAGCATCAAGGCTTGGAATTGGGGGTTAAATCACCAAAAATGATTCCCGGGCGCGGTGCCGCTGCTGCCCACTGCTCCCATCACCTCCCAGGGGTTGAACAAGGGGATGAGTCAAATGCAGACGACAAATTTCATTACACCTAGTGTGTGTGACAATCATTGGTACTTTAACTTAACTTTAACTTTACACATACAAACTGTAGCACACAAAAAAGCACATTTAATAAAAAAAACGTTATTATGGTCTTACCTTTACTTATAAATTAATAATAACTGGGATTTATATAGCGCTTTTCTAAGTACCCAAAGTCGCTTTACATGTAGAACCCATCATTCGTTCACACCTGGTGGTGGTAAGCTACTTTCATAGCCACAGCTGCCCTGGGGTAGACTGACGGAAGCGTGGCTGCAATTTGCGCCAACGGCCCCTCCGACCACCACCTGTCATTCATCATTCAATTCACCGGTGTGAGTGGCACCGGGGGCAAAGGGTGAAGTGTCTCGCCCAAGGACACAACGGCAGCGATTTTTGGATGGTAAGAGGCGGGGAGCGAACCTGCAACCCTCAGGTTTCTGGCACGGTTGCTCTACCCACTACGCCATGCCGCCGCAACTAAAGCCCTCACTTAAACTTTCCACGTGCAAGATTGAATCTATTTAAAAAAGTGTAACCGAGGGTGTATAAATGTCGCCTATACTGTATGAAACTACAAAATAACAAACACGGAGGCTCCAGTTTACACGAGGACCACTTTATTTACCTTCTTTCAAAAACCTCCGCAACGTGTCATCACTTCCGCTCTTAGCGCCTTCAAAATAAGAGCTCAAGGCATATACTGTATAACAGCGCATAACAGGAACTTAACATCAGAAAGAGGAAAGCCCATGAAAATAGGTTACAAAAGTTATTTAATAAGAAGCCAAAAAGTGCAAAAACAATAATGTTCGTGTTGGAGGAGTTGTGAATTAGATACACCTGCAGTCTGCAGGTGTACCTAATGTTGTGGCCCTGCAGTCATTCACAACTCCTCCAACACGAACATTATTGTTTTTGCACTTTTTGGCTTCTTATGAAATAACTTTTTTAAATAGATTCAATCTTGCACGTGGAAAATTTAAGTGTGGGCTTTAGTTGATATAACAATTCTACAGCGGGGGTGCAGGAGGCGGGATTACTGGAGCCTCAGCCAGTGCGTCTTTTGCAGCCGTTTTATGATCGCTCAGCACAAGAAATACGTTACACACATACAGTTGTTGACAAAATAAACTGTACATTATATACCTCAGTTAACTAAACTATGGAAATGTATAATATAATTCATATAGCAATACAGTCTCACTGCACAGCAGGCCAGCAGTTAGCCGAGTCCGGAATCCATGTTGAGGCACTGAGTGACGTGCCTCAACTGGCTGCTGTTCACCGCACCGTCTCTTCTCAGTATTTGAACGGCAAATGTGAAAATTCAGCGATTTTGAATAAAAATAATCTAAAACGGGTGAAGTTAAATGGAAAATAACTTTATAGTATAATCACTGGATACATATAACAATTTAATTTTTTTTTTTTCTTTTTACTTTTCTTTTCTTTCCATGATGGCAGGTGAGGCCCTGCCTCACCTGCCTCATTGGCATGTCGCTCGCAGCGCTGGCAAATCTAGTCTTCTATATATATATCTATGGTGGTCACTCACCAGTGATAAGGTGGGCTCCTCCATGTACTGCTTTAAACTCAGACTCTTCCCATTGACCTGTAGAGGAACACGACATCAACTGACACGCCTCGAGGTGTCTATGCGTGCGTGTGAATGTGTGTGCTGTCCTACCTGTAGGTGAGTGCAGATCCTACGAAGGACGTCGTAGACACTGTCTCTTGACAAAAGTGATACAAATACGTACTGAAAAAACAAAACAAAATGCAACCTATCATCACTTCACATTTGGACTCATTGGAAATGAATGACATGTTACATAAACACATAATTTTATTCTGAACCACTGAAGTACAGTGCCTGAGAGGCTCGAACCGCCACTGCATGCACTGCACCAACATAAATGAGTGATGAGCTCGTAATCAATTTGGCAAATAACACTTTTAGGGATCAAAGAACGTTTTAAAGGGGACATTTTCAATCACATTTATTCAGGAACAATCAAGCAGGATAGGGCATAGACAGGATTATACAAATCCCTTTGACATTTCCAATAAAAAAAAAGCTGCATTTTCCATTTTAATGAAGGCGTAAAACAATGTGAGAATGTCTTCTAAAACAAAATCTGTAATGCTGTCATAAACATGGGGATGTTTTAGATAAAATAGCAAAAATACCCATGCAAAAGGTTAGAGATTTTGCATATCAAACACTTCAAAATTAATCTGATCGTGTTCTTATTCATTCAGAACAGCTGGGCCTTCTGCAGAGCCAAAACAATAACACACCTTGCAAAGGACGAAAAGACTGAAGTACTGATCTACCGTATTTTTCGGAGTATAAGTCGCTCCGGAGTATAAGTCGCACCGGCCGAAAATGCTTAACAAAGAAGGAAAAAAACATATATAAGTCGCACTGGAGTATAAGTCGCATTTTTGGGGGGAATGTATTTGATAAAATCCAACACCAAGAATAGACATTTGAAAGGCAATTTAAAAGAAATAAAGAATAGTGAACAACAGGCTGAATAAGTGTACGTTATATGACGCATAAATAACCAACTGAGAATGTGCCTGGTATGTTAACGTAACATGTTATAGTAAGAGTCATTCAAATAACCATAACATATAGAACATGCTATACGTTTACCAAACAATCTGTCACTCCTAATCACTAAATACCATGAAATCTTATACGTCTAGTCTCTTACGTGAATGAGCTAAATAATATTATTTGATATTTTACGGTAATGTGTTAATAATTTCACACATAAGTCGCTCCTGAGTATATGTCGCACCCCCGACCAAACTATGAAAAAAAACTGCGACTTATAGTCCGAAAAATACCGTACTAAAATCCAAATAACACGCGCTAAACAGCATAACTATTAAATTGTGTGGACTATTAGTGGGCGTTTTGCGGGTGATCTAAGATAACAAGTCCAAAAGTAGTGCAGACCGCCAGATTTCAATGGAAACACTAATTTACCTCCATATTTATGGCATTTTAACATTGAAATAAACCTTAAACATAGGAAAACTATAACAAACACAAAACAAGACATAAGAAGAAGACATGACCTGCAGCCTTTTTATCAAATTTCAAAAATACATACCAAAGTGACCACTGCAGCGTTACATTTTTCAGTGTACAGTCCTCGGCGAAAACATTTTGGACATCCCTGCACCATTAATGCTAACTTATTATTGTATTGCAGATCAAGTGCGTGTGTTCTGAATAAAAGTACTTTTTTAACACTTTGTAATTCTGAAAGTGTTGACAGTCTCTCATTAATTTGATCTATTAGCTATTGTAACTACAGTAAAAATGGTCAAAAAGCACCCCTAAAAACCAACAAATAGTTTTAACTGTCTATTGGGCTTGTTAAAGTTAAAGTTAAAGTCCCAACGATAGGCACACACACACTAGGTGTGGTGAAATTTGTCCTCTGCATTTGACCCATCCCCATGTTCACCCCCTAGGAGGTGAAGGGAGCAGTGAGCAGCAGCGTGCGCCGCGCTCGGGAATCATTTGGTGATTTAACCCCAAATTCCAACCTTTGATGCTGAGTGCCAAGTCAGGAGGTAATGGGTCCCATTTTTATAGTCTTTGGTATGACTCGGCCGGGGTTTGAACTCACAACCTCCCAGTCTCAGGGCGGACACTCTAACCACAAGGCCACTGATCTGGTCATTGAAATGATACACAATATATGATGATACACAATAAAAAATGTTGGGTTAAAAAATAACCCAATTTTAACCCAACTGCTGGTTCAAAAAAGGACGGGTCCCTTATTTGAGTTATTGTAACTCAACATTTTGGGTTGATTTTTTCAACCCAACTTTTGCGTTGAATTATTTAACCCAAAAGTGGAGTTACTCAATGTTGGTTGATTCATAACCAAACTATTGGGTTTAATTTATTTAACACAAAAGCTGAGTTTTGCTCACTAGAATGTTGGGTTATTCCCAATCCAACTATTTGGTTGCGCAATTTAGCGCTCCTTGACCCAATAAGTGGTTACAAATGATACATTTTACAGCTGGTTTGTCCTACTCCTTCTCAACCACTGATCCAAATTATTTTTTATTTCATTAAAATATACTCAAAAGCAACATATAAATGACTTTTTTTTTTTTTTAATAATTGCTGTGTATGGTCATAGTAGTCCCATACAGCATGCTCAAATATGTTCATGTACATAAGATGTGTGATTGTAAATCATGTTAATGAGATTAATCCATAATAAAATTCCCTTGAAGAAAAAAGTAACTTTTTAATTAAAAAAAAGCCTTTTACCCAAAAATGCGTTACTCATTGAAAAACAACCCAAAAATGGTTCATAATTTAGAAAACCCAGAAATTGAGTTAAAATAATTCCCTTATAACCCGAAAAATGGATTGTTCTTCATAACACTTCCCAACACTCATAAATTGGGTTATCAAAATAACCCAGCATTTTTTAGTGTGTAAGCACAAGAAAGGCAGTTAAAATGCTGTTTTTTATGTTAAAAATTGTGGTAGCAGTTAATCTATAAGCTGCGCTATAAAAAGCAATATGAGCTCTGTATTGTGTCATCAACCCTCTATTTTTTCCCCCCCACTTTCATCTTATCATAGTAGCCAATCGCATGGTTTTGGCTTTGTTTTTACGCCGGATGCCTTTTCTGACTCTTGGAATCAAACCCTTGCCCTCTCCAATGTTTGATGAGCATTCCTCAATGTTCAATGTGTACTATTGCACCGGCAGGGATACAAAAGAAGAATGGCATAAATATGGCATACATTGGAAACAGAGCAACAGTGAACTCATTCAAAAACAACAAAATTAAAGTTCAAGTTAAAGTACCAATGATTGTCACACACACACTCGGTGTGGTGACATTTGTCCTCTGCATTTGACCCATCCCCTTGTCCACCCCCTGGGAGGTGAGGGGAGCAGTGAGCAGCAGCGGTGGCCACGCTCTGGAATCATTTTTGGTGATTTAACTCATAAATCCAACCCCCTGATGCTGAGTGCCAAGCAGGGAGGTAATGGGTCCCATTTTTATAGTCTTTGGTACGATCCCAGGGCGGACACTCTAACCACAAGGCCACTGAGCAGGTGTGCATCTTGCTGGTACTAAGACAGCTATTCCTGTACACAATTCTTAGATACCGGACTTTTCCCCTATTTAAAGATGAGATTATGGACTAATAAAGCAATTATACCATGACAATGCTATACATGTGTAAGGTCATAGCCTCAATAGCGTCCAATCAGAATGCTCTGATGCGATATCTGGACTGTTTATTTACTATGGTATGCGGGTAATGCAACAAACAGTATTATAGTCCTCAATTTGTTAACATTTACACAAACAAAATAGCATCAATCTCCCTTTTGAGAGATAACGAGGAAGCCAGTTACACGACGTTGTGGAAGGAACCATAGATCCCTTCCCCATCAGCAACGATGCAAATCAATTAAGACTTTTTGAGAGCCAATAACGGTTACTTTAGGAACAATTATGATCCAAAACCTTATATTTTTGAGCCCGAACACAAAGAGGATGAGCAATAAGTTTTAGAATACCGACTCCTCCTCTCTCCACTAGCATCCGGAGGTCTGCTAGGTGCTAAACATACAAACTAGCCATAACAAATCAAAATAAAACAAACACTAACTGTAAGATTTCCACTCTCGCTGGGATGCCGGATGACAGGACGCTCACATAATTCAGTTTAAATGAAGATTCAATTGCAATCCTCAGGAAGGGTTAAAAAAAAAACATGCTTTTTGTGTCTTTTTCGCCACCTCAAGAATGTCAAAGTCGACCAGGCCACATTTATCTACAAACCCCGTTTCCATATGAGTTGGGAAATTGTGTTAGATGTAAATATAAATGGAATACAATGATTTGCAAATCATTTTCAACCCATATTCAGTTGAATATGCTACAAAGACAACATATTTGATGTTCAAACTGATAAACATTTTTCTTTTTGCAAATAATCATTAACTTTAGAATTTGATGCCAGCAACACGTGACAAAGAAGTTGGGAAAAGTGGCAATAAATACTGATAAAGTTGAGGAATGCTTATCAAACACTTATTTGGAACATCCCACAGGTGTGCAGGCTAATTGGGAACAGGTGGGTGCCATGATTGGGTATAAAAACAGCATCCCAAAAAATGCTCAGTCTTTCACAAGAAAGGATGGGGCGAGGTACACCCCTTTGTCCACAACTGCGTGAGCAAATAGTCAAACAGTTTAAGAACAACGTTTCTCAAAGTGCAATTGCAAGAAATTTAGGGGTTTCAACATCTACGGTCCATAATATCATCAAAAGGTTCAGAGAATCTGGAGAAATCACTCCACGTAAGCGGCATGGCTGATAACCAACATTGAATGACCGTGACCTTCGATCCCTCAGACGGCGCTGTATCAAAAACCGACATCGATCTCTAAAGGATATCACCACATGGGCTCAGGAACACTTCAGAAAACCACTGTCACTAAATTCACTAAATACAGTTTGTCGCTACATCTGTAAGTGCAAGTTAAAGCTCTATTATGCAAAGCGAAAGCCATTTATCAACAACATCCAGAAACGCAGCCGGCTTCTTCTCTGGGCCCGAGATCATCTAAGATGGACTCATGCAAAGTGGATAAGTGTTCTGTGGTCTGACGAGTCCACATTTCAAATTGTTTTTGGAAATATTCGACATCGTGTCATCCGGACCAAAGGGGAAGCGAACCATTTAGACTGTTATCGACGCAAAGTTGAAAAGCCAGCATCTGTGATGGTATGGGGGTGCATTAGTGCCCAAGGCATGGGTAACTTACACATCTGTGAAGGCACCATTAATGCTGAAAAGTACATACAGGTTTTGAAATAACATATGCTGCCATCTAAGCGCCGTCTTTTTCATGGACGCCCCTGCTTATTTCAGCAAGACAATGCCAAGCCACATTCAGCACGTGTTACAACAGCGTGGCTTCGTAAAAAAAGAGTGCGGGTATTTTCCTGGCCCGCCTGCAGTCCAGACCTGTCTCCCATCGAAAATGTGTGGCGCATTATGAAGCGTAAAATACGACAGCGGAGACCCCGGACTGTTGAACGACTGAAGCTCTACATAAAACAAGAATGGGAAAGAATTCCACTTTCAAAGCTTCAACAATTAGTTTCCTCAGTTCCCAATCGTTTATTCAGTGTTGTTAAAAGAAAAAGTGGTGTAACACAGTGGTGAACATGCCCTTTCCCAACTACTTTGGCACGTGTTGCAGCCATGAAATTCTAAGTTAATTATTATTTGCAAAAAAAAAAAATGTTTATGAGTTTGAACATCAAATATCTTGTCTTTGTAGTGCATTCAATTGAATATGGGTTGAAAAGGATTTGCAAATCATTGTATTCTGTTTATATTTACACCTAACACAATTTCCCACCTCATATGGAAACGGGGTTTGTACTTGAGAGCTGCATGAATTATAATCTAGAATTTTGAGACGAAGTAGAAGCAGCCGCCGGCTTTGTGTGTCAACAATAGCAGCGTACGCTAGCATTGGCCCGCTGTGATCAGTGCACTGCTAAAATAGTCTGTCTGCGTTGGCGCTTATAATAACAATATCACTTATATTTGGTTAATTTTCAGGTCATGACATGTAAATTGAATATTGTTGGCGGTTTCTGGATGTTTTTAGAGGTGATAATCGGCGCAACAGAGGACCCTCAATCTGCTGACTCAATTGTTAGCTATTTATTTACGATTACGAATGCAGACATATGCCAAGCATACTGTGTGTGTTCTTGTCTTACATAAGGATTGTGAATGATTAACAGCACATTTCTTTCAATTGTTTGCATATTTCCTTATGACTGATCTGATAACATGGTCAGAGTGCAGAAGCGTTCCTCTTGTGATGTACAATTTACGGAAATAACCAAAGGTGTTCGGCGCAGAATATTCAAAATGGCTGACTGAATTTGCGGCATTTTCGACGGCATTTTCACATATTTTGCGGATTGTACATCAAATTGGTTGTGGTTTAATGGATACAATTAAAGACGAATAAGCAAATAAAGTCAACTTGTTTTTCCACTCGACTGCTACTTTAAATGTTAGTTTTCTACTAATTGCAGAGTTATTTTTTGTTTAAAGCCACACCAAATCCTCACTAATGCTGCAGTAGTCTTTTAATCTGCATCTGCTTAGTGTACACGTGCTGAGTTGTTTTTGTTTTTTTTAGTACAAGGAATTTTTGTTTGACTCGGTTCATAAATAAATGTTGATAACTATCGTATACCATTGCCGTTATCCTACGGCCATACATTGCACCAATAAACTAGTCTGTTTGCCCTCATATCGTTAGACAGAATTGAGTGCTAGAACAAATATGACTAAGCTAAAAAGGGGCCAAAGAAAGTTGCAAGTGCCAGCACTTTGATAAAGAAAATGATAAACACTATGGAAATCAACTAAGAACTGGTAGCAATGTACAAGGGTGACGTCTGTCTGGCTCTCCCCTCCCTCCTTCCTGCTCATCGCTGTCTTGGGTCAACAAATCAATCATTAGAACCATAAATCAAAATGAACTTGATAACTTGGCTGTCATCAATAAATTGCCATGTCCAAAGCATGTTTTTGTTTTCTTCGTCTGTTGCTTTCAAACAGGGCAAAAGAGGGTTCACTCTGTGCATTGCTCTATAATGAACGGAGCGAATCCTCTTGTCAGTCATCCATCATCTTTTTCCGGGTGGATAGAGGCGGGACGGCTAGCTTACACACACAAGAATTGCAAATTGCTACTGGCTATTTGCTAGTCGCTACTTGCCACTCGTTAGTCGGTACCCGCGACTCGCTAATTTCTATTTAGAAGTCAGTACCTGCTACTCGCTAGTTGCTACCAGGGGGAAAAAAGATGAATGCAAAGCCAAATGTCAAATGTGAGAATACTTTGTCTCCAAACGAATGTGCAAGATAAGCCAAGCCAATCAACACAGACAAACGAGCAAGTAATTGTTGGAAAGTGACAACAACAAAAGAGACAACAAAACAAACCACCTGACACGGTTTTTCCAACTGAGGAAAACAACTGCAGTCCAAAATGTTCAGTATTTATTGAAGAGCAATTTTTGCTAACAGATATTGAGAGTCCCATTTTATTCTGATTGTTTGTTTACTTCAGATCTGTTCAACTAGCGCCATCCGGCCCGGGAATGACACCATACTGGCCCCCGAGTTCAGTTCAAAAGTTGGGAGACAAACATTTTTGTAGCCAATTTTTTTAAAAACACTAGAGTGCTGTCATAGAGATGATCTTTAACTAGATTTTATATTCTTGTAAAATGTTATTAAAAACAGCAAAGCACTCCTTAGCTCTGACAAAATAGACCAAAACCCAATGTTTACTGGAGTGGACGATGGTTCTACAGAGGGGACAGCGTGGCGCAGTGGAAGAATGGCCGTGCGCGACCCGAGGGTCCCTGGTTCAATCCCCACCTAGTACCAACCTCGTCATGTCCGTTGTGTCCTGAGCAAGACACTTCACCCTTGCTCCTGATGGGTGCTGGTTAGCGCCTTGCATGGCAGCTCCCTCCATCAGTGTGTGAATGTGTGTGTGAATGGGTAAATGTGGAAGTAGTGTCAAAGCGCTTTGAGTACCTTGAAGGTAGAAAAGCGCTATACAAGTACAACCCATTTATCATTTATTTAATATACAAAATAAGACTAATAGTAAAGGGAGACTTTAAAACAAGTATAAAGAATATCCCAGATTTACTTATTTCCTTCCTTTATAATGGTAAAAAAACAAACAAAAAAACAAATAAAAACAACTAAGTTTATTGCATTTGGTCTACTGAAATGCGATTTTCTTATTTAAACGGGGATAGCAGGTCCATTCTATGTGTCATACCTAATCATTTCGCGATATTGCCATATTTTTGTTGAAAGGATTTAGTAGAGAACATCGACGATAAAGTTCGCAACTTTTGGTCGCTGATAAAAAAGCCTTGCCTGTACCGGAAGTAGCAGACGAGTAGCGTGACGTCACAGGTTGTGAGCTCCTCACATCTGCACATTGTTTACAATCATGGCCACCAGCAGCGAGAGCGATTCGGACCGAGAAAGCGACGATTTCCCCATTAATTTGAGCGAGGATGAAAGATTCGTGGATGAGGAAAGTGAGAGTGAAGGACGAGAGGGCAGTGGGAGCGATTCAGATAGGGAAGATGCTGTGAGAGGCGGGTGGGACCTGATATTCAGCTGGGAATGACTAAAACAGTAAATAAACACAAGACATATATATACTCTATTAGCCACAACACAACCAGGCTTATATTTAATATGCCACAAATTAATACCGCATAACAAACACCTTCCCCCTCCCGTCCATATAACCCGCCAATACAACTCAAACACCTGCACAACACACTCAATCCCACAGCCCAAAGTACCGTTCATCTCCCCAAAGTTCATACAGCACATATATTTCCCCAAAGTCCCCAAAGTTACGTATGTGACATGCACATAGCGGCACGCACGTACGGGCAAGCGATCAAATGTTTGGAAGCCGCAGCTGCATGCGTACTCACGGTACCGCGTCTGCGCATCCAACTCAAAGTCCTCCTGGTAAGAGTCTCTGTTGTCCCAGTTCTCTACAGGCCAATGGTAAAGCTTGACTGTCATCTTTCGAGAATGTAAACAATGAAACACCGGCTGTGTTATCCGGCACAACAGTCAAGGGGTGCATTCTACGGCGGGGGTGCGTTATGCATTACACCTGCCGCAATACACCGCTTCCCACCTACAGCTTTCTTCTTTGCTGTCTGCATTGTTCATTGAACAAATTGCAAAAGATTCACCAACACAGATGTCCAGAATACTGTGGAATTTTGCGATGAAAACAGATGACTTAATAGCTGGCCACCATGCTGTCCCAAAATGTCCTCTACAATCCGTGACGTCACGCGCTGACGTCATCATACCGAGACGTTTTCAGCAGGATATTTCGCGCGAAATTTAAAATTGCACTTTAGTAAGCTAACCCGGCCGTATTGGCATGTGTTGCAATGTTAAGATTTCATCATTGATGTATAAACTATCAGACTGCGTGGTCGGTAGTAGTGGGTTTCAGTAGGCCTTTTGCGTATTAGACTTGGACTTAGACATAGACTTGGGCAAACTTTAATGATCTACAAGGGAAATTGTTCCACACAGTAGCTCAGTTACAAAGTATGGAAAGGGTAAGGATGGAAAGGATAATGCAGGTATAAAGTAGACTAAAAATGTACCATAGTAGCAATATAAAATATAACATATATGTAATATGTACATATTATATATACAGTATATCATATATACTGATATATTATATTATATTTTTATATAATATATACAATATATGACAAATATTAGTATTATCCATCCATCCATTTTCTACCGCTTGTCCCGTTTGGGGTCGCGGGGGTGCTGGAGCCTATCTCAGCTGCATTCGGGCGGAAGGCAGCGTACACCCTGGACAAGTCGCCACCTCATCGCAGGGCCAACACAGATAGACAGACAACATTCACACTCACATTCACACACTAGGGTCATTTATATTATGATTAAATTAGTGCTTAATTTGATCTCAAAATAATGCTAACAATAATATAGTTTATCGGCAAAGCCGAGTTAAATTGATCTATTTCATTCACCAATTATATATATTTCACATTGTTTTCTGCATGTAAAATTACAATTAATCTCTACAAAATGTGTTTTGTGTTCATACATTTTGGTGTGTTGAACGAATCAATTAGATTTTCATTATTTCTTACAGGACAATTTGCTCCAGATTTCATACAATTCCGTCTAAATCTGACCTTTTTGAATGGATCACTGATGAAAACCGAGGTACAGCTGCAATATGGTGATTCCATTAATTGGAAAATGTTAGCGTTCGACTCGTTGCAGTGTTATTGTTTTGTTTTCAGCCACACTCAATCCTCAGTAAGTATGCTGCAGGAGTAATAGTCTTTTAATCTGCACAAGTATTTGCCTGCTTTGTGTGCACATGCTCACTTGTTTTTATGTTATGATTCTGAATATGGCTCTGATGAACTCAACCATTACACACTAGCAATGTAGCCATCTTTTTTTTCATTCCCCTAAATAAAATACAACTACGGTTTGTGTTTGGACACCCCTTGTAATAGAGCAGGGGTGTCAAACGTACGGCCCGTGAGCCGTAACAGGTTTTACCCGGCCAGCGGGATGAGTTTGCTAAATATAAAAATGAGCCGAAATTTTTGAATGAAAGAAACTGCTGTTCTATATGTGTCCACTAGATGTCACAATGGCAATTCTTTGTATCTTTGTAGATGATGCTACAAATGTAAAAAAAACAACAAAAAACACATGATGTTAGTGCACCAGTCGAGGAAAATGAGCAAACTACATAATTTGATTTTGATATTATTTTTTTAATCTTGATAGACTGAAAAATAACACCAACGCTGATGAACATGAATGTATCATCCATTCTTTCATTCTTTCACTCTCAAAATAATCTTACTTATCTCATCATATGAAATGTAAACTTCACCAATTATTATTTATTTATTTATTTATATTGTGATTACTTATGGAGTATATTGTGAATAAATTGAGAACAGGAAGTGAACAAAAGTTTTAGCAACTGTTATGTAAAAGAAAAGGGGTAGGATTGAATAAGCTCTGCTTCTTCCTACTCCTTTTCGAACATGTTGAAAAGAGAAACTGGAGATTGTGATGTATCATGTTGTATGCTTGCATGTTCGAAATAAACTCAAACTCAAACATTATCTCATAATTTATTCAGAAAGTATAAATAACGAGAAATAAAGATAAAATACTATTAACCGCAACATGTAAGTGTAAAAAAACAACCCCAACAACATTATGATTTGTACATTTTCAGAATGTGCTTGTTCTATTTTTAAACAAAGAAAACAATCTGAAGTTGTCTTTATTTTTAAGTTATCGTGCCGTGATTTTACCAGTCCGGCCCACTCGGGAGTAGATTTTTCTCCATGTGGCCCCCGATCTAAAATGACTTTGACACCCCTGTAATAGAAGCTTGGATTACAGAAAATGTGTTCAGACTTGGGGACACACTGAGGGGTTTAGATGGCCAAACGTTGCTATGGTGATGGAATATTAGCCCCCACTTGACCGTGCTTCCATGCTGCTGCTATCTATAGCCCCGTTCTTTCCGTCACGCCTCGCCTTGGAAAAACACGGGCATGCCGCGCTAATCAGCACAAGTATTTTCATTCCCAGTGACCGCGATGGAAGTGTTTACCTTCTGGCCGGTGTCGGTGGTGATAGCCAAGCCATTGGGCACCAGGCCCGCGGTTTTGTGCTTCTTCACCAGCCGCACAGAGACAACAGGGATGGCCACCTGCATAGAAATAAAACAAGTACCGGTACAAAACACTGTTTCTTGGTGTCCACATGTCGGACAAATGAGACGGGTGTCGTGGCAGTGGAATGAAATGAGATCGGTTTCCTATTCGAGTGGGTATGCTAGGAATGCGGCGTGAATAAGAAGCTTATTGTCAGTCAGGGGTTCAGTTTCAAGGAAATGAGAAAGAGGAACAAATCATAGTAGAAGTCCACATCGCAGGTATAGAATGGGACCTTTTTTTTTTTTTTTTTGGAGACCTATAGTCCGACAGTACCTTGATGTCTTTGCCAAAAAGGTTGGCATAGAAACACAGCCAGTTTCTTGAAATGTAGAGCCTGCCTTGGAGGAGGATATCTCTGAGAAGAGCACAGGAGTACACTGAGGACACAAAACACAGCACACATTGTTCTCCATTGCATTGAAGAAGAATTTAAAAAACAAGTAGCAACATAGTGGTCAGTGTTAGCAGAGTACATGAAATGTGCAACAACAAGTTTATGATAAAACGGCGTACAAAGATAATTATCATGATCTCACATGACAGCTACATTATTAGTTGCATGTATTTTGTTTTGTTTCCTGTCCAGCGCTCTTATTTGTTTCCAGTTCCTTTTTTCCTTTTATTGCCACCTGTCTTCTAGACTGGGCTGAATCATATTTGCTTTTTTGACAGGTTTTCTTTAGTGTGCTTTTAAAAGCCTGCTGCACTACTTTTCCTTTTAAATAAATTGTACCTGCACTTAGTCTGCATCCTGGGGTCCTTGACCAACACTACCGTGACACCAAATATAACAATTACCGTATTTTTCGGAGTATAAATCGCTCCGGAGTATAAGTCGCACCGGCCGAAAATGCATAATAAAGAAGGAAAAAAACATATATAAGTCACACTGGAGTATAAGTCGAATTTTTGGGGAAATTTTTTTGATAAAACCCAACACCAAGAATAGACATTTGAAAGGCAATTTAAAATAAATAAAGAATAGTGAACAACAGGCTGAATAAGTGTACGTTATATGAGGCATAAATAACCAACTGAGAACGTGCCTGGTATGTTAACGTAACATATTATGGTAAGAGTCATTCAAATAACTATAACATATAGACATACTTGCCAACCTTGAGACCTCCGATTTCAGAAGGTGGGGGGTGGGGTGGGGGGCGTGGTCAGGGTGGGGCGGGGGCGGGGTTGGGGGCGGGGCTAAGAGGGGAGGAGTATATTTACAGGTAGAATTCACCAAGTCAAGTATTTCATATATATATATATATATATATATAAGAAATACTTGACTTTCAGTGAATTCAAGCTGTATATATATTTATTTTATTATTTATATATATATATATATATATATATATATATATATATATATATATATATATATATATATATATATATATATATATTTATTTATTTATTTACACACACACAGTCATATCTGTGTTGGCCCTGCGATGAGGTGGCGACTTGTCCAGGGTGTACCCCGCCTTCCGCCCGATTGTAGCTGAGATAGGCTCCAGCGCCCCCCGCGACCCCGAAGGGAATAAGCGGTAGAAAATGGATGGATGGATGGAGATATATATATATATATATATATATATATATATATATATAAATATATATATATATATAAAATCTCCTGATGAGTGAGGGAACCCCCCCTCATGAAACAGGCCTGTAGAGATGAAATAGTCTTGTGATTTTTTTCCCACACATACATATATATATATATATATATATATATATATATATATATATATAAATAAAAGAAATACTTGAATTTCAGTGTTCATTTATTTACACATATACCGGTACACACACATAACACTCATCTACTCATTGTTGAGTTAAGGGTTGAATTGTCCATCCTTGTTCTATTCTCTGTCACTATTTTTCTAACCTTCGCAGGTACCCAGAAAGGTTTCGAGTACCACCAAAAAAACTGAATCTCTGAAGACAGTATAAAAATCTGTGTTAAAGGTGTACAAATACTGTTTGTATAATAAGCATGTTATTTTTTTACAAATGAGGGTTAAGAGTTCAGTACTAAAAAAAAAAAAAAAAGAATGTGGCTTAAGTACAGTTTTTTAATTGAGCTGCTGCATTTTTTGGTTGGGTTGTTTATTTATTTTGAGTAACTTCTATACATTTCTAAAAGGGGAATAATGTAATAGAGTTATCTATGTTTGTCTGTTGCCATCTCCTGGTGAATGTTGGCTATAGCGTACTGGGGTTACTTTTTGGTTGGCCAACAATTTACGTGGTGTTGCGCACCTGACGTCACTCAGGTCCGCATGGAGCTGGAGGGGGCGTGGCTTCCAGCTCCGCCTGAATTTCGGGAGATTTTCGGGAGAAAATTTGTCCCAGGAGGTTTTCGGGAGAGGCGCTGAATTTCGGGAGTCTCCCGGAAAATCCGGGAGGGTTGGCAAGTATGCATATAGAACATGCTATACGTTTACCAAACAATCTGTCACTCCTAATCGCTAAATCCCATGAAATCTTATACGTCTAGTCTCTTACGTGAATGAGCTAAATAATATTACTTGATATTTTACGGTAATGTGTTAATAATTTCACACATAAGTCGCTCCTGAGTATAAGTCGCACCCCCGGCCAAACTATGAAAAAAACTGCGACTTATAGTCCGAAAAATACGGTATCTTATTCTCAAATCTTTGGGAATTAGAACCAGGCATATTTATATTTCATATGTATTGTAGTTTGTATGTACAGTGGTATCTCGGTTTTCAAATGCTCCAGTTTTAGTATGATCCGGTTTTATGCAACATTTTTCACCCAAAATATGTCTCGTTCTTCATACTCTGTCCCTGTCTGTGCTTTGTTATGTGGTACACGGCCACCGCTGTTGCTCACTGCTCCCCTCACCTCCCAGGGGGTGATCAAGGGCGATGGGTCAAATGCAGAGAATAATTTCGCCACACCTAGTGGGTGTGTGACAACCATTGGTACTTTAACTTTATATTTAAGAAAAAAAAAAGGTATTCTTAAAAGAAAGAAAACATTTTTTTTTCATTAATTCTTGAATATTATGAGTCAGTTTAGAATCGGATAAATAAGACTTGCAATTTGGATGTGAATCGATTATTTTAGCACTCCTAATAAAAAATAGGGATGTGATTCTTACAACAACTCACAAGTCAATTTGATTCCGATTCTGTGGGTTACTATTACATTCAGAATCGATTCTCAATTCAACACGATTCTTGATTCAAATTGATTCTCGTGATATATTTGGTATAAAAATCATGATGAAATATTTTCAAAAGACTGACTGACTATAAAAGCGCAAGGAGTAAGCACAGCGAAGATCAATTCATGAAATGATGTATCAATTTAGAATCAGAATAAATAAAAATCATAATTTGAATGTGAATTGATTTGATTACATTTTTTCTGCAGCCCTAATAAAAACGAGCGATGTGACTCTAACAACATATTACTGGGTATAAAAATGTCCTCCTCTTGGCTACTGACGTATGACGTATACGCAGAGATGACCTAAAAATTAAAAAAAAAAATTAAATTAAAAATCGTAATAAATAAAAATTGCAGTTTGGACGTAAATCGATTTTTTTCACCACCCCTGATGAAAAATTTTCATAATTCATATTTTTTTCCTGCAAGAAATCAATTAACTTCAGTTGTAGATAATAAATGAATACATAAAACATTATAAGACAGTGTATGGATTGCTAACTCATTTTACGCAAATTTTTCTAAATACATTTTTTTTTTTAAATAAATGACATAATTAGTTAAATGGGACTTAAAAGGTTTGTAATTAAAAACTAACATGACATTTTAAATATATTTTTTAGGACTGAAGTTGCTTAAGAGATTTGAGCAGAAAAAAGTAGAAAAAAATATGAATCAAATTAGTTTTTACACTCTTAACTGCCTAATAACTTTTCCGTTCTGGCGCTATTTAAATGCTATTAAATGATGTATGCCCCAGATTGGTTAAAAAATGTATCTGTCCCTCAAAAAGGCTTCATGTTCAGTAAATATCTGACATATTAAAAGTAGGGCTGGCCACCACACGATTCGATTCAGAATCAATTCTTGATTCAAAACGATTCTCGATTCAAAATCAATACTTTTTAACAACATTGGGTGTTAGCCAGGGGCAGCACGGTGGAAGAGGGGTTAGTGCGTCTGCCTCACAATACGAAACTCCTGAGTAGTCGTGAGTTCAATCCCGGCCTCGGGATCTTTCTGTGTGAAGTTTGCATGTTCTCCCCGTGACAGCGTGGGTTCCCTCCGGGTACTTTCCCAACCAACAACGTGGATCTAACGTTGGACATCAACGTTGTCTCAATGTACTAATGCAATTATTTTGCAACGTTGTTTCAAAGTCAGTTTTAAAGGACATGTATGTATAATCAACGTTGTATCAATGTATTGTGCCTGCTGGGTAACTACATAAAAAAGATAAACAGCTGTGAAAAATGTCTATATTACTTTAAAGAAAACTGTTTTCGTTTAATAAAATTCTCCCCTAACATTTAATAAAGTCAAATACAAATAAGGCAACAAGAGAAATATCCCACACTTCTCTTTTCTAAAGTTAATCTGTACAACAGATATGGGCATCGACATCAACAATATGATTTGCCTGAGTGGCTGGACAGGACATATTATATAAAAAATGTAAACAAAAATATTTTGGAATCGATTAAGAATCGTTACAAATAAAAATCACGATTCATTTAAAAAAAATTGTTTTTGACAACCCTAATAAAAAGCATAAAATGCACATTTTAACAGTTAATTATGGAAGTGGCTAGAGCAGGGGTGTCAAACTCATTTTAGCTCAGGGGCCACATTAAGGAAAATCTATTCCCAAGTGGGCCGGACTGGTAAAATCATTGCATGATAACTTAAAAATAAAGACAATTTCAGATAGTTTTCTTTGTTTAACAATAGAACAAGCACTACCTGAAAATATCCATCCATCCATCCATTTTCTACCGCTTGTCCCTTTTGGGGTCACGGGGGGTGCTGGAGCCTATCTCAGCAGCATTCGGGCGGAAGGCGGGGTACACCCTGGAGAAGTCGCCACCTCATCGCAGGGCCAACACAGATAGACAACATTCACACTCACATTCACACACTAGGGCCAATTTAGTGTTGCCAATCAACCTATCCCCAGGTGCATGTCTTTGGAGGTGGGAGGAAGCCGGGAACCCACGCAGTCACGAGGAGAACATGCAAACTCCACACAGAAAGATCCCGAGCCCGGAATTGAACTCAGGACTACTCAGGACCTTCGTATTGTTGTTGTTTGGTTTTTATTACACTTACATGTTGCAGTTAACAGTATTCTATCAGCCTTAGTCGTTATTTCAACTTTCTGAATAAATTATGTAATAATGTTCATCAGTCATATAGGTGGAATTGAGTCTGGCAGAGTTTTAAAATGCTCCTGTTGGTGTTGATTTTTAATCTATCAGAAGATGGAATGAATAATTATATCAAAATCAAATTACAGGATATTATTTTTGCACGTTACCCATTTTCTTCAACAGATGTACTAACATCATGTGGTTTATTCTGTACATATGCAGCATCATCTACAACAAAACTTGTGAATTTGGGCTTATTTCATTCATCACACATGAAGTTGAAGGGGGATACAAATTATTTCAGCACACTTTTTGTTTCATCTGGCATCACATGGACAAAGATAAGACCTTATGAAAGAAACTTCTGTGGTCAGATGAAACAAAAATTGAGCTGTTTGGCCACAATACCCAGCAATATGTTTGGAGGAGAAAAGGTGAGGCCTTTAATCCCAGGAACACCACACCTACCGTCAGTGGTGGTAGTATTATGCTCTGGGCCTGTTTTGCTGCCAATGGAACTGGTGCTTTACAGAGAGTAAATGGAACAATGAAAAAGGAGGATTACCTCCAAATTCTTCAGGACAACCTAAAATCATCAGCCCGGAGGTTGGGTCTTGTACGCAGTTGGGTGTTCCAACAGGACAATGACCCCAAACACACGTCAAAAGAGGTAAAGGAATGGCTAAATCAGGCTAGAATTAAGGTTTTAGAATGGCCTTCCCAAAGTCCTGACTTAAATGTGTGGACAATGCTGAAGAAACAAGTCCATGTCAGAAAACCAACAAATTTAGCTGAACTGCACCAATTTTGTCAAGAGGAGTGGTCAAAAATTCAACCAGAAGCTTGTGGATGGCTACCAAAAGCGCCTTATTGCAGTGAAACTTGCCAAGGGACATGTAACCAAATATTAACATTGCTGTATGTATACTTTTGACCCAGCAGATTTGGTCACATTTTCAGTAGACCCATAATAAATTCATAAGAGAACCAAACTTCATGAATGTTTCTTGTGACCAACAAGTATGTGCTCCAATCACTCTATCACAAAAAAATAAGAGTTGTAGAAATTATTGTAAACTCAAGACAGCCATGACATTGTGTTCTTTACAAGTGTGTGTAAACTTTTCATCGCGACTGTATGTGCGCCCAGGTAACATGTCCCCAGTCCTCTTATCTTAACAGGGCACATAGCTCCGCCCCCTCTGAAGTCATGCACGCTCTAGCGACAGAGGACATAAATAATTTCTATTGTGACATTCAGTAGACACATTTAAACAGCCGTTTCTTTCATTCCAAAATTTCAGCTTATTTTTTATACTTAGCAAACTCATCTCGCGGGCCGGGTATAACCTGTTCGTGGGCCTGATCCGGCCCGCGGGTTGTACGTTTGACACCCCTGGGTTAGAGGAAGCAGCTAGGTAGTCTTTCTACTGCAGTGTTTTTTTTAACCTTTTTTAAGCCAAGGCACATTTTTTGCGTTGAAAAAATCCAGAGGCACACCACCAACAGAAATCGTTAAAAAACGAAACTCAGTTGACTGTAAAAAGTCGTTGTCGCAATTGTTGGGTATGACTTTAAACCATAACCAAGCATGCATCAAAATACAGTCGTGCTCATAAGTTTACATACCCTGGGAGAATTTATGATTTCTTGGCCATTCTTCAGAGAATATGAATGATAACACAAAAACCTTTCTTCCACTCATGCTTAATGGTTGTGTGAAGCTATGTATTGGCAAACAACTGTGTTTACTCTTTTTAAATCAAAATGACAAAAGAAAGTACCCAAATGACCCTGATCAAAAGTTTACATACCCCAGTGACTTTGATCTGATAACATGCACAAAAGTTGACACAAACAGGTTTGAATGGCTAATCAAGGTTCCAATCCTCACCTGTGACATGTTTGTTTGTAATTAATGTGTGTGTATAAAAGGTCAGTGAGTTTCTGGGCTTCTGACAGACCATTGCATTTTTCATCCAGTGCTGCACAGATGTTTCTGGATTCTGAGTCATGGGGAAGGCAAAATAATTGTCAAAAGATCTGCAAGAAAAGGTAATTGAACTGTATAAAACAGGAAAGGGGTATAAAAAGATATCCAAGGAATTGAGAATGCCAATCAGCAGTGTTCAAACGCTGATTAAGAAGTGGAAAATTAGGGATTCAGGTAGACCAGCAAAGATTTCAGCCACAACTGCCAGGAAAATTGTTCGAGATGCAAAGAAAAATCCACAAATAACTTCAGCTGAAATACAGGACTCTCTGAAAAATTGTGGTGTGGCTGTTTCAAAATGCACAATAAGGAGGCACTTGAAGAAAAATGGGCTGCATGGTCAAGTCGCCAGAAGAAAGCCATCACTCCAAATTACTTTGTTCCAGAAGTTTTGAGGCTTGTCTCTGTGCTGTTTGGCATAATGTAAGTGGGATACTTTGTGACATTTGCGCAGAAAGAAAGACATTTTGGTGGCAGAAAGAAAGACATTCCTTTTGATCAGGGTCATTTGGGTACTTTCTTTTGTCATTTTGATTTAAAAAGAGTAAACACAGTTGTTTGCTAATACATAGCTTCACACAACCATTAAGCATGAGTGGAAGAAAGGTTTTGTGTTATCATTCATATTCTCTGAAGAATGGCCAATAAATCATAAATTCTCCCAGGGTATGTAAACTTATGAGCATGACTGTAGCTCTTGTCTCAAAGTAGGGGTACTGTCACGACCTGTCACATCACGCCGTGACTTATTTTGAGTTTTGTTTGCTGTTTTCCCGTGTGTAGTGTTTTAGTTCTTGTCTTGCGCTCCTATTTTGGTGGATTTTTCTCTTTTTTTTGGTATTTTCCTGCAGCAGTTTCATGTCTTCCTTTGAGCGATATTTCCTGCATCTACTTTGTTTTAGCAATCAAGAATATTTCAATCGTTTTTATCCTTCTTGACATTGTTGATTGTCAGGTCATGTTCGGATGTACATTGTGGACGCCGTCTTTGCGCCTCAGTAAGTCTTTGCTGTCGTCCAGCATTCTGTTTTTGTTTACTTTGTAGCCAGTAGCCTTTTCTTAGGGGCACTCACCTTTTGTTTATTTTTTGTTTAAGCATTAGACACCTTTTTACCTGCACGCTGCCTCCCGCTGTTTCCAACGTCTACAAAGTATATAGCTACCGGCTGCCACCTACTGATATGGAAGAGTATTACACGGTTACTCTGCCGAGCTCTAGACAGCACTCAACAACAACACATAATTTGCAGACTATAATTACTGGTTTGCAAAAAATAATTTTAACCCAAATAGGTGAAATTAGATAATCTGCCATGGCAAACCAGACTGTATATTTCACGGCACACTAGTGTGCCGCGGCACAGTGGTTGAAAAACACTGTTCTACTGGATATGATGATTGATGACAATCAGGAAAATACAAAAATAGAGTAGAATGGCTGGCGGTTTCGATGACTTTTTGTGATGATGAGTTAAAAAAAATGGTATTGATTTAGTAATGAGGACACAACATGTATGACAAGGTTAGAGTGTTACCTTTCATGAGGAGCTCATCCTTGGGCACACACTGGAACAGTTTGTGGTACTGCGAGTTGTACTTGCTGACAGTCTGTGCAGAGGGACAGGGCAGAGTCATGAGCAGCTCCTTGGCCCGCACGCCGCCAGAACCGGCGCCGGCGCCCCCTCTCCAGCCGCCGGCCGCTCCGACCCGGCTCACCGCCGACACCACCCTCTCCCGCAAAGGCGGCGAGCTCTGCACCAGGCTCAGCACGTTGGCGCCGTACACACACACACACTCATCCATGGCCTGAAGCAAGTCGCTGCAAGACACACACTGTTGCCCTGGAGCGGGTCAGTACAGGTGACGGGTCCGGTCCGCAGAAACACACACCTGGCTACTGACTGGAAACACACACGACTACGGGAACGCAACCATCCTCAGGTTTAGCTGCTCTGCCTCTAAAACTACTTTGGTGACTCGACTCTTCACACACCTTCACCAGTCAAAGCTAAAAACACACCCTCCTCACTCAAACTCTCTCTCTCCGTGTCTGTGTTGTCCATCTCTACTTTGACTGGCTCACTTCTATTATTAGCGCAGGGCTGCTCCTTTCTACACTGATATGGAGTTATTGAATTCATCCCACATTGACTTATTGCGTCGGTTTATACCGCTAACATTTACACTTTACCATGAATTGATTAACGTGGACCCCGACTTAAACAAGTTGAAAAACTTATTCGGGTGTTACCATTTAGTGGTCAATTGTACGGAATATGTACTGTACAGTGCAATCTACTAATAAAAGTCTCAATCAATCAATCAAAAACATACAGTCGCGATCAAAAGTTTACATACACTTGTAAAGAACATAATGTCATGGCTGTCTTGAGTTTCAATCATTTCTACAACTCTTATTTTTTTGTGATAGAGTGATTGGAGCACATACTTGTTGGTCACAAAAAACATTCATGAAGTTTGGTTCTTTTATGAATGTATCATGGCTCTACTGAAAATGTGACCAAATGTGCTGGGTCAAAAGTATACATACAGCAATGTTAATATTTGGTTACATGTCCCTTGGCAAGTTTCACTGCAATAAGGCGCTTTTGGTAGCCATCCACAAGCTTCTGGTTGAATTTTTGACCACTCCTCTTGACAAAATCGGTGCAGTTCAGCTAAATTTGTTAATTTTCTGACATGGACTTGTTTTTTCAGCATTGTCCACACGTTTAAGTCAGGACTTTGGGAAGGCCATTCTAAAAACTTAATTCTAGCCTGATTTAGCCATTCCTTTACCACTTTTGATGTTTTTTGGGGGTCATTGTCCTGTTGGAACACCCAACTGCGCCCAAGACCCAACCTCCGGGCTGATGATTTTAGCTTGTCCTGAAGAATTTGGAGGTAATCCTCCTTTTTCATTGTCCCATTTACTTTCATTAGATCAATTCATAAAAGAGCCTAATTTCATGAATGTTTTTTGTGACCAACAAGTATGTGCTCCAATCACTCTATCACAAAAAAATAAGAGTTGTAGAAATGATTGGAAACTCAAGACAGCCATGACATTATGTTCTTTCCAAGTGTATGTAAACTTTTGATCGCGACTGTACGTAGTTGAATTCGGGACATAATATTAAAACCAACAAACACCAAGCAGCTAACGCCAACTGTTAGTTCTAGCCGTTAGCTCGCTAGCTAGCTACCGACTGATTAGCATCGTCACTTCAAAGTGAGGTTTTATTGATTGTATGCCAGCGTTGAATGCTAAAGGAGCTGCTCAAGGTTACATTATTTTAAACATTTTAATTTAACAAGAACACCATGTCACCATTAGTTATTTAATGTTACAATTTCAATTTTTTTTTAAAATATAAGAATACGGTACATAAAAAAAAAAAAAACGTTTTTAGGGCCATCTCCATGCGACCAGAAAGAGCTTTTCTAACCTGTAACCTGTTTTGAAAAACTTTCATTATAATTATTATGCCAAATAATACATTGCAAAAATCGGTTTAAATCGAGAATCGTGTTGAATCGTATCGATACTGTGCCCAAAGACTCAGAACCCTACCCTGCAGTACCTCTGCGGACCCCCTGTTGAAGACCTCTGCCGTAGAAGTCCACTTTCCAAGGTAAATACTGAACATTATTATTACATTACTTCATAAAACGTATGTGTACTATATTCTGTTATTTCTTAAAGGCATGTTACATATTAAATGTGTGCTGTTTTGGGGGGGAGCACTGATTAAATTGATTTTAATTCATTTCAATGGGAAACAGAGAGTTTAGATGCAAGTGTTTTGAGTTAAGAGCTCTGTCACAGACCAAATTAGGTCATACGTTGAGGTACTAGTGCAGGGGTCCCCAAACTTTTTGACTCGGGAGGCCACATTGGGTTAAAACATTTTGGCCGGGGGCCGGGCTCTACATACATTTTATACACATATATGTATATATATATATATATATATATATATATATATATATATATATATATATGTATGTGTGGGAAAAAATCACAAGACTACTTAATCTCTACAGGCCTGTTTCATGAGGGGTTCGCTCAATCATCTCCTGATGATTGAGCGAAATCAGGAGATGATTGAGCAAAATCTCCTGATGATTGAGCGAACCCCTCATGAAACAGGCCTGTAGAGATGAAGTAGTCTTGTGATTTTTTCCCACACATACATATATTGCGCTCTACCACGGTATCGAGCACTATTTTTTGGATAATCTTATTAAGATATATATATATATATATATATATATATATATATATATATATATATATATGTATGTAGAGCCCGGCCCCCGGCCAAAATTTGAATATGAATTTATTATGGGTCTACTGAAAATGTGACCAAATCTGCTGGGTCAAAAGTATACATACAGCAATGTTAATATTTGGTTACATGTCCCTTGGCAAGTTTCACTGCAATAAGGCGCTTTTGGTAGCCATCCACAAGCTTCTGGCAAGTTTCTGCTTGAATTTTTGACCACTCCTCTTGACAAAATTGGTGCAGTTCAGCTACGTTTGTTGGTTTTCTGACATGGACTTGTTTCTTCAGCATTGTCCACACGTTTAATTCAGGGCTTTGGGAAGGCCATTCTAAAACCTTAATTTTAGTCTGATTTAGCCATTCCTTATCCACTTTTGACGTGTGTTTGGGGTCAACCAACTGCCCCCAAGACCCAACCTCCGGGCTGATGATGTTAGGTTGTCCTGAAGAATTTGGAGGTAATCCTCCTTTTTCATTGTCCTATTTACTCTCTGTAAAGCACCAGTTCTATTAAAATTGAAAATTGAGCTGTTTGGCCACAATACCCAGCAATATGTTTGGAGGAGAAAAGGTGAGGCTTTTAATCCCAGGAACACCACACCTACCGTCAAGCATGGTGGTGGTAGTATTATTCTCTGGGCCTGTTTTGCTGCCAATGGAACTGGTGCTTTACAGAGAGTAAATAGGACAATAAAAAAGGAGGATTACCTCTAAATTCTTCAGGACAACCTAAAATCATCAGCCCGGAGGTTGGGTCTTGGGCAGAGTTGGGTGTTCCAAAAGGACAATGACCTCAAACACATGTCAAAAGTGGTAAAGGAATGGCTAAATCAGGCTAGAATTAAGGTTTTCAAATGGCCTTCCCAAAGTCCTGACTTAAACGTGTGGACAATGCTGACAAAACAAGTTCATGTCAGAAAACCAACAAATTTAACTGAACTGCACCAATTTTGTCAAAAGGAGTGGTCAAAAATTCAACCAGAAGCTTGCCAGAAGCTTGTGGATGGCTACCAAAAGCGCCTTATTGCAGTAAAACGTGCCAAGGGACATGTAACCAAATATTAACATTGCTGTATGTATACTTTTGACCCAGCAGATTTGGTTACATTTTCAGTAGACCCATAATACATTCATAAAAGAACCAAACTTCATGAATGTTTTTTGTGACCAACAAGTATGTGCTCCAATCACTCTAACACAAAAAAATAAGAGTTGTAGAAATTATTGGAAACTCAAGACAGCCATGACATTATGTTCTTTACAATTGAAGTGAAGTGAAGTGAATTATATTTATATAGCGCTTTTTCTCAAGTGACTCAAAGCGCTTTACATAGTGAAACCCAATATCTAAGTTACATTTAAACCAGTGTGGGTGGCACTGGGAGCAGGTGGGTAAAGTGTCTTGCCCAAGGACACAACGGCAGTGACTAGGATGGCGGAAGCCGGGATCGAACCCTCAAGTTGCTGGCAACCCACTCTACCAACCGAGCTATACCGCCCCATGTATGTGTGTATGTAAACTTTTGACCATGACTGTGTGTGTGTATATATATATATATATATATATATATATATATATTCAGAGCGCGATGATGTCACTATCGATGGGAAAATTCATTTTTAGACCATATGATTTGCTTGAGCGTCTATGAGACACCGAGAGTAACAAGCGGTAGAAAGTGGATTAGAAAAGACAGATTTTTAAAAATAATAATACATTTTTTTTAAAACTTGGGACTTCACGCGGGCCGGATTTTGGAAGCTGGCAGGCCGGACTAGTGTATGTATACAGTATAAAGAAAGTCAATCAGGCACACATTCGATGAAAATATGAAAAGTAATCATGGTGATTCGCTTTGCTGGGCTTATATTGACATTTGTGAAGCTGTTTGTTCTGTTTCTGTTTGAGTATTACCTAGGTCAGGGGTCGGCAACCCGCGGCTCTAGAGCCGCATGCGGCTCTTTAGTGCCGTCCTAGTGGCTCTCTGGAGCTTTTTAAAAAATGTATGAAAAATGGAAAAAGATGAGAGGAAAAAAATCTATTTTTTGTTTTAATATGGTTTATGTAGGAGGACAAACATGACACACGCATCCCTAATTGTTACAAAGCATACTGTTTATATTAAACATGCTTCACTGATTCGAGTATTTGGCGAGCGCCGTTTTGTCCTACTCATTTTGGCGGTCCTTGAACTCACCTTAGTTTGTTAACATGGATAACTTTCTCCGACTTTCTAGGACGTGTTTTATGCCACTTCTTTTTCTGTCTCATTTTGTCCACCAGACTTTTAACGTTGTGCATGCATGCAAAAAGGTGAGTTTTGTTGATGTTATTGACTTGTGTGGAGAGCTAATCAGACATATTTGGTCACTGCATGACTGCAAGCTAATCGATGCTAACATGCTATTTAGGCTAGCTATATGTACATATTGCATCATTATGCCTCATTTGTAGCTATATTTGAGGTCATTTAGTTTCCTTTAAGTCCTCTAAATTCAATTTATATCTCATGACACACTATCTGTATGTAATATGGCTTTTATTTTTTTGCGGCTCCAGACAGATTTGTTTTTGTATTTTTGGTCCAATATGGCTCTTTCAACATTTTGGGTTGCCGACCCCTGACCTAGGTAATGGGGGAATACAGCAAGTTCTAATTAAGGGAGGAACACACACACACACACACACACACACACACAGAGAAAACACAAACAAGGGGATGAAACTCACCGAGCCACGGTAACATTTCTTCACATCCTCATAAGACAGCTCTTCAATCAGCTGAAACCTGGCAAGGAATAACAAAGGGCCGACTTATTATTGGATTTCCTGCAGTGGTAAAACTCATCACAAAATCAACAGATAGACTGTACGTGAACATGGTTATTTGTGGTCTATTAGAGTGCTATCTTGGCAGCGTGGCAAATAGTGCGGTGAGCCCTTGTTTACATGTGTGTCTGTGTGTGTAACGTGAGCGTTGCATTGTGGGCATGCCTCCACACGACAAGCTAATCATTCGTGTGTGCAGGCTGCAGGTGCAAGCTGTCACACAAATCCGAGACAGATATTAAGCTTGTGCACACAAACCGTGGCAACGACGGTAGATCACCCGTGGTGTTGATTTTTATTGTCACAAAACATGAACATGCATACACATCATAGAACCCTTTTAGCCTCAGGGGGGGGGGGGTGTTGAAACAGTGCGACAGATGTCACAGCGGGATACCTTCATCCACTGCACATGCAATACTGTATAATCAGCCCTTGAAGGGAAATGACAACAACAAGAGGAAGTTGAACAAGCAAAAAAAAATTGCAGGTGAAAAAAAAGACTAAAATGGAAAATGACTTCCTTTTTTGTTTTGCTGAATCTGTCAGTGAGGTGACTGAGTGTGTGTGTGCAGCGGAAAACACTCGATGGTAGCGCGGTGTTTATGGATCCAGCCCCTCTGCGGGGAGATATAGAGTGTGACCGCTCACAGAGCGCAAGGGAAAGTCCATTAAATAATGCACGTTTATTCTTTATTACTCCCTTTGTTGGACACTGCCTTGCAGAAGCCTTTACTTATGAGGATTTAGTGGAGTTTACAACCATGAGCAACAAAAAAAACAAGGAAAAATACTTCAAATTAAGATTTTTTTTTAAATTAATGGGGTATTATTAGACGTTTACACGTTGTGTAAATCGTAAATAAAAACAGAATACAATGATGTTCAAATCCTTTTCAACTTATATTCACTTGAATAGACTGCAAAAACTTAATTTTTTTTTGCAAATATTCATTAACTTAGAATTTAATGGCAGCAACACATGGCAAAAAAGTTGGCGCGGGTATTTTTACAACTGTGTTACATGGCCTTTCCTTTTAACAACACTCAGCAAACGTTTGGGAACTGAGGAGACCAATTTTGGAAGCTTTTCAGGTGGAATTATTTCCCATTCTTGCTTGATGTACAGCTTAAGTTGTTCAACAGTCTGGGGTCTCCGTTGTGGTATTTTAGGCTTCATATTGCACCACACATTTTCAATGGGTGACAGGTCTGGACTACAGGCAGGCCTGTCTAGTACCCACACTCTTTTAATATGAAGCCACGCTGTTGTAACACGTGGCTTGGCATTGTCTTGCTGAAATAAGCAGGGGCGTCCTTTCAGCATTAATGTTGCCTTCACAGATGTGTAAGTTACCCATGCCTTGGGCACTAATACACCCCCATACCATCACAGATGCTGGCTTTTCAACTTTGCGCCTAGTTCCGGACGACACAACCTCCACAGTTTCCAAAAACAATTTTAAATGAGGCCTCGTCAGACCACAGAACACTTTTCCACTTTGCATCAGTCCATCTTAGATGGGCTCGGGCCCAGCGAAGACGGCAGCGTTTCTGGGTGTTGTTGATAAATGGCTTTCGCTTTGCATAGTTGAGTTTTAACTTGCACTTACAGATGTAGCGACCAACTGTAGTTACTGACAGTGGTTTTCTGAAGTGTTCCTGAGCCCATGTGGTGATATCCTTTACACTTTTTTTGATGCTGTATCGCCTGAGTGATCGGGGGGACATGGTATTGTATTATTATTATTTTTTTTGTCATAAAGAAATACTATCATGTGTGCTTACGGACTGTATCCCTGCAGACTGTATTGATCTAAATTGATATATCATGTATATATTGTGTTTTTTATGCTGATTTATTAAAAAATAAAATATGTTTTGTTTTTTGTTTTTACTTTTCTTGTGCGGCCCGGTACCAATCGGTCCACGGCCCGGTGGTTGGGGACCACTGCTATAGGACATACTGGCCAGGTGAAATGCATTAAAAAAAATACAAAATGGTGCAATAGAGCAAAAACAAATCCCCCTATAAGCTTTGTCGCTGCGAGGCTGTTTGATGATTCAGCATGACACCACAACAGCACATTAGTATTCTCCTTGAACCGTTCTCCTTTTTGTATTCACGACAATGCCTTGAAGTTCAGCCCTGCCTGTCCGTCACCTTCTCTCCCACGGGTAAAAAAGATGAGTGCGACCCTTGACCCTGAGCCACAGTTTTTTTGGTGAGTTTCTCTCTGTTCTATTGCTGGGTCAGAGTGGAGAATATGTCAGTGCAGTTGCAAAATAATATCCATAAGAAAGGCAGCTTTCCCCATGCAGTTTATCGTTTGGGAAGTTAAAAGGTACAAGAAAATATTTTTCGCCTTTAGGTCTGATGATGTATCTCTTCCTACATGTTTGCTCAAATAAACAGTGTCTCTCAGGAGGATATAGGAAGTGTTTAAAAATAAGCCGGTAATGGAGCCCTCCTTCAGTCACTTCCTTTAAGGGATGACGAAGTGTCTGAGACTAAAGTGTCAAAGAGCAGCATGATGATCAGGCAGCTGTTTAAAACATGACAGTACAGCTGTGACAGCATTGCCAGCTGGACGTCACTCCCCCCCCTGTGAAGATCTCAAATAACAAGTGCTAATGCAGAGGACAAATTTCACCACACTTAGTGTGTGTGTGACAATCATTGGTACTTTAACTTTAACTTTAAATAGCGTGTGAAAAGTATAAAACTGTGTACTATTAGTGGGATCGACCAAGACTATGTTTGCAATTGATAACAAAAGTGTTGCAGACCGCCCTATTTACTACCAGCTGTCACCATGGAGACACTCATTTAATAATAATAATAATAATAGATTATATTTGTAGAAAGCACTTTACATTGAGCAAACAACCTCAAAGTGCTACAGTGTATTGAAAAAAATAATACTAATAAAAAGATAATTAAAAAAATAAATATCCATCCATCCATCTTCTTCCGCTTATCCGAGGTCGGGTCGCGGGGGCAGCAGCCTAAGCAGGGAAGCCCAGACTTCCCTCTCCCCAGCCACTTCGTCCAGCTCTTCCCGGGGGATCCCGAGGCGTTCCCAGGCCAGCCGGGAGACATAGTCTTCCCAACGTGTCCTGGGTCTTCCCCGTGGCCTCCCACCGGTCGGACGTGCCCTAAACACCTCCCTCGGGAGGCGCTCGGGTGGCATCCTGACCAGATGCCCGAACCACCTCATCTGGCTCCTCTCGATGTGGAGGAGCAGCGGCTTTACTTTGAGCTCCTCCCGGATGACAGAGCTTCTCACCCTATCTCTAAGGGAGAGCCCCGCCACCCGGCGGAGGAAACTCATTTCGGCCGCTTGTACCCGTGATCTTGTCCTTTCGGTCACAACCCAAAGCTCGTGACCATAGGTGAGGATGGGAACGTAGATCGACCGGTAAATTGAGAGCTTTGCCTTCCGGCTCAGCTCCATCTTCACCACAACGGATCGATACAGCGTCCACATTACTGAAGACGCCGCATCGATCCGCCTGTCGATCTCACGATCCACTCTTCCCTCACTCGTGAACAAGACTCCGAGGTACTTGAACTCCTCCACTTGGGGCAAGATCTCCTCCCCAACCCGGAGATGGCACTCCACCCTTTTCCGGGCGAATAAATAAAATAAAAACAAAATAAAAAATAAAAACCAGAACAGCCTAATAGCTAGAACTAGTATGCATATATCTATAAAAAGGCTTTTTTTTTTTTTTTTAAAGAAGAGTTTTTAAGCCTTTTTTTAAAGCATCCACAGTCTGTGGTGCCCTCAGGTGGTCAGGGAGAGCATTCCACAGACTGGGAGCGGCGGAGCAGAAAGCCCGGACTCCCATAGTTTGTAGCTTTGTGCTCGGAGGTTAGAGGAGGTTAGCCTGTCTGGAGCGGAGGTGTCGTGTGGAGGATTTGGGGGTGAGTAGTTCTTTGAGGTAAAGGGGGGCATTTCCATGGAGGCACTGGTGGGTTAGTAGGGAGACTTTGTATTCGATCCTGAGTGGAACGGGAAGCCAGTGAAGGGATTTGAGAATTGGTGTGATATGGTCGTATTTCCGCACTCTCATCAGGATCCTAGCAGCACTATTTTGTATGTATTGTAGCTTCTGGGTGTTCTTGCTTGGGATCCCGACAAGAAGTGCGTTGCAGTAGTCTAGCCTGGAGGAGACAAAGGCGTGGACGAGCCTCTCGGCATCAGAGAGAGTGAGTGAGGGGCGGAGTTTAGCAATGTTCCTGAAGTGGTAGAAGGAGGTCTTGCACAGTTGTTTTATTTGAGCCTCAAAGGTCAGGTGAGGGTCCATACTAACACCCAGATTAGTGACTGTCGTGGCCGGAGAAGGTGATGCTGGTGATGGTGTATGACTGAGTCTGATGTGGGGTGCCGACTAGAATGGCTTCGGTTTTGGAGCTGTTCAGTTGAAGAAAGTTGTGTTTCATCCCCGCTTTTATATATTTTGTACCATCTTTTCGAGTTTATATAGGGAAGCACGATCGAGACAACATATATTATATTTCTGGGATACCGGTATATGTGGGTGCGCTCTGGGAGGCATCAGGTTTGTGATTGTGCGTGTGGGAATGCATGCTGCAAGCAGTTTTTTTTCATTGGGATGTACCATTGAACAGGCATTCCCAAACTACGCCCCGTGGGCCAGGTAACGGCCCGCCAGCATCCACAATCTGGCCCGCGACACATCCCGAGTTAAAAAAAAAATAAAAATAATAATATTTGAAAAAAATATATAGACATACACACTTTATATGTATGTATATGTATGTATGTATATATATATATATATATATATATATATATATATATATATATATATATATATATATATATATATATATGTATGTATGTATGTATGTATGTATGTATGTATGTATGTATGTATGTATGTATGTATATATATATATATATATATATGTATGTATGTATGTATGTATGTATGTATGTATGTATGTATGTATGTATGTATGTATGTATGTATGTATGTATATATATATATATATATATATATATATGTATATATATATATATATATATATATATATATACACACACACAATATATATTTATACATATATCTGCCCTGTCCATCTGCTCAGGCAAGTCAAAATGTTTATCAGATATACTTTAAAAAAGAGAAATGTGGGATACTTCTCGTGTTGCCTTATTTGTATTTTACTTCAACAAATGTTTGGACATATTTAACGGACTGGAGCAGGAAAGAAGAAGGGAAAAAAGAAGACAGAAGGGGAAATATTGAGGACAAGAACGAGATAAGACAACAACAAAGAAAAAAATAAATAAATATGTATATATGTGTTGCAGACCGCCCTATTTACTACCAGCTGTCACCATGGAGACACTCATTTACCGCACATCTGTGTCCTCCAAGCTGTAGTCTTTTGCTATGTTGTGGAAAATGCAGCACACAACTATATTTTGTACCATCTTTTCGAGTATATGTAGAGAAGCACGATCGAGACAACATATATTCTATTTCTGGGATATATGTGCAGCTTTGTAGCTTACCAAAGTCGTAATAAAACATTTTGACAGATTTTTGAGCGCCGTGTGTAGTGTTCTGTATTCTCAATGAAAATCAAAGTTTTGGTGTTGCTTGCTTACGGGTACTTGCTAGCGTCATTTATTGACCAGGCACACGTATCTCTTATGTGTGCCGCCATTTTGACGGACCGGTACTTTTCAGAGGCGGTATAGTACCGAATATGATTCATTATTATCGCGGTACTATACTAATACCGGTATACCGTACAACCTTAGTAGGAAATAATAAAAAATACAACATTGTACTATCCTACATAGTGTGTAGGATTATTCTACTACTTCAGAATAATAAACTAAAAAAGTGAATCCAAATATAAAATGAATAAATAAATAAACAATAAAAGCTGTTTCGTTTCTTTTAACTAAGACTCATCGGGTGACGCTGCATCTACATGTGCATAAATAAACAAACTCACAACTGCAAATCGTTCACTCGAAAGAGACGTTCAAAAGGATAGATTCGTTCGCATACGTCACATCACCAATTGGCTCTTCTTTGGCTCCCTTACTTCCTTTCTAGAGAGTTCTGTGTAAGTTACATATAGTTGTCATCATGCTCAGCCACTGACCAATCAATTAAAAAACAACCTCATACCTTGCACAATGGCACTCGGTGGAGGTAATAATTTGGTCCTGAGCGCTCTGTGAAACCACACTAACAATTACTTACTTCCTGTGGTTTATTCTTGTCTAGTAAGTCTTCCCCCTGCACCTTCGCCTGCATAATCACGTTTTCATGTTGTGACCAAAGTACGCATGCACGCTGCTCTAGTTGCCTCCTCCTGCTGCTGCCTATAAATAGTCTCCACAGTAGCTGTGCACTCCAAGGTGGGGAAGAGCCAGTGATTATTAAAAACACAGGCGGCACTGTGGGGACCGCCTGCGCGGCTCGCCGCTCTCACCTTCCATCTGTTTCGCTCTTGAACATGGTCTTAATCAATACTGCTGGTGCAAAACAACAACTGCACTACTCTGAAAGGACCTGCCTTTTGACCAGATTTAAGATGTTGAAGATGTCCTTTATTCTAGACCAGGGGGTGTCCAAACTACGGCCCGTGAGACATTATGATGAGTTCACCAAAGCATCGCAGGCAGTCTTTAAATGCTACATATTTGCTGCCATCTTGTCAGATCAATGACCCTCAAAAATACTTGAATCTGATAGCACAGCATTTATTTGTATGGCACAATCCAAACAACATTCCCTAGTAATGGTGAAAAAAAAAAGCAACAAAAAAAAAGAAGCAACTAACACAAAGTTTAACAGCGGGCAGCACTGTGGTGGAGGGGTTAGTGCATGTGTCTCACAATACGAAGGTCCTGGGTTCGATCCCTGGAGTCTTTCTGTGTGGGGTTTGCATGTTCTCCCAGTGACTGCGTGGGTTTCCTCCAGGTAATCCGGATTCCTCCCACCCCCAAAGACATGCACCTGGGGATAGGTTGATTGGCAACACTAAATTGGCCGTAGTCTGTCTGCCTACCGCCCGAATGTAGCTGAGATAGGCTCCAGCACCCCCCGCGACCCCGAAAGGGACAAGCGGTAGAAAATGGATGGATGGACAAAGTTTAACACACATGGTCACACATAACACAACTTGCTCACTGAACATTATGGTTATTTTGAAAAACGTCGAAACACCATAAAAAAAATTCAAAATTGCACCCATTTAAATCCATTTGAGTGCATGATGGGGAAAATGTCAAAACACAATGTGAGTAAAATCAGATCAATGACCCTCAAAAGTACTTCTATCTGATAGCACAGCATTTACTTATATGACACCATCCAAACAACCTTCCCTAGTCATGGTGAAACAAATAAAAATGCAACTAACACAAAGTTGAACACACACAGTCACACAACTTATTTACTGAACATTATGGTTATTATGAAAAACGTTGAAACACCATAACAGATGTCAAAATTACACCCATTTAAATCCATTCGAGTGCATGATGGGAAAAAAATGTCAAAACACTCTCTCCACACGTATCCATGTTTGGCATATTTTAGCTGCTTGATATTTCTGATTGATTACAAAACTTTAAGAAGGTCTTCATGGAAGTAAACAAGGTAGGAGTCAAACTTTCACATACTCTTAATATCCAATTACCGTATTTTTCGGAGTATAAGTCGCACCGGAGTATAAGTCGCACCTGCCGAAAATGCATAATGAAGAAGGAAAAAAACATATATAAGTCGCACTGGAGCCCGGCCAAACTGTGAAAAAAAACTGCGACTTATAGTCTGAAAAATACGGTGTATTACTTATATACAGTATTAGGTGCCATCTGGTGGACGATGTGAGTGAATCAGATCAATGACACTCAAAAGTATGTGGCTCTGATAGCACAGCATTTATTTATATGACACAATCCAAACAACCTTCCCTAGTCTTGGTGAAAAAAATAAATAAATATGCAACTAACGCACAGTTTAACACACACAGTCACACATAACACAATTTTCTCACTGAACATTACGGTTATTATGACAAACGTCGAAACACCATACAAAATACCAAAATTACACCCATTTAATTCCATTCCAGTGCATGATGGGAAAAATGTCAAAACACTATCTCCACACGTATCCATGTTTGGCACATTTTAGCTGCTTGGTATTTCTGATTGATTACAAAACTTTAAGAAGGTCGTCATGGAAGTAAACAAGGTAGGAGTCAAACTTTGACATACTCTTAATATCCAATTATATTACTTATATATCTACTATATCAATTACATGTATGTCATAATAATATAACATGTAGAAGCGTTTGGACCCCAGCCAAATTATTTTAGCCCAATGCGGCCCCCAAGTCACAAAGACGTTGTTAAATATGCCGTAAATCAATTAGCTGGTGTGAAAGCTATAGAATTTCTTGCAGCGTGCAGCATGGGAGTGCACGGAGATGACAAGAACATCTGCCACAGAATGTTTCAAACCAAACCAAGCGGCGTGCACCCTTGAAAGCATCAAAGCGCTGTCATACACACACTCAGTGCCTCAGGCTGTGCGGCTCAATACTCAACCTAATTACCAAACTCTAAGGCTCCTAAATTGAATCCTAAATTAGAAAGAGAACACTTCCCACTGGTGGCAGGTGTAGCTGTGGACTCACACTCAGTCTATCAAAATAAGTGAAGGAGTTGAAATTAGCACGGAGAGAAGTGGAGAAGACTCACACTTTGCAGAAATTAAAGGGAGCAATAAATGTAAATAAATACAGTTTATTCTACCAATCTAATGTGACTGATAAGATTGTTGCTGTACATGTAAGCATAAATAGTCATCTAACCCATTCCAATTTGATGGAATAGATACTCAGTAAACTGTAGATACCGCTTCCTTTGGCATTAGGGCGGGGGTCAGCAACCCGCGGCTCTAGAGCTCTAGACCTCTTTCAGAGAAGGGTGAAAATGGAAAATGGAAAAAGATGATGAAAAAAATATATTATGGTTTCTGTAGGAGAAGAAACATGACACAAACCTTCCTAATTGTTAGAAATCCCACTGTTTATTTTATACATGCCTCACTGATGAGAGTATTTGGCAAGCACCGTTTTGTCCTACTAATTTCAGCGATCCCCGACGTGTTTTATGCCACTCCTTTGTCCAAACGTTTTATGCTGTGCGTGAATGCACAAAGGTGAGCTTTGTTGATTTGATTGATTTGCTGGAGTGCTTATCAGGCATATTTGGTCAATCCATGACTGCAAGCTAATCGATGCTAACATGCTATTAGGCTAGCTGGATGTACATATTGCATCATTATGCCTCGTTTGTAGGTATATTTGAGCTTATTTAATTTCCTTTACTCATGTCCTCTGTGTATTTAATTTATATTTGCATGTCTCATGACACATTATCGGTATGTAATATTGGCTGCATTTTTCATAGTTGTTTGTGTGCCGTGTTGTTCCATACCACAGCAAACATTACCCAGCTTGCAAAGATTGTAATAAATCCATTAGAAGAAGACAGCCTGCCGTTTTCCTTAAACTTGGACCCACACATCTATACCTTTGGCCATTCTGAGCCAGTAATTTCCAGAAGTTATCTCATCCTGTGAGAAGCCTCTATTTTACTAATGATTTCCAATGTTGCAAAAATGTATAGAATAAAAATTTTAATATAACATTTCTGTCAACGAAGATTTGCGTCAGCTTTTGATAGTAGGCTAATATATATATAAGGCTTTTAATTTTTGGCGGCTCCAGATGTATTTTTCAACATTTTGGCTTGCCGACCCTTGCATTCGGGGATGAAACAAAATAAAAAAAATCATATCATGGTTATTGTGACCAAAATAAACACGGTAAATATTATTATTGCAGTATTGTTGAACGTGCTCAAAATGTACTTATACACACACCAAAATCTTTTCATCAAGTTATGTTTTTTAATAATTAAAATAAATAGACACACTGCTAGAAAAGCCACTATTTTGCATGTTTTGTGTTTCTTATGCTTCACCAATAGTGTTTTAGTCTTAGTATTGTATCTGTTTTAATGACTAAAATGTTATGGTTATAACATTGGTTTGCACTGTACCACTGTGACCATCTGTCATTTCACGTCTTGTTAATTTTCCTTATTTTCTGCATTTGTTCCTGGTCACTGCTCTTATTTTGGTTCCATATCCTGTTTGTCTTTCTGAGCGCTCTTTCCCTCACCTGTTCCCTGATTAGTTTGAGCGCACCTGGCTTTCATTTCCAATCAGTGTTATAAATGCCTGCCTCACCCTTTTATCAAGGCTGGAGGATTGCTGTATTGTGTTCAATGTCACATACTGGCTGTGTTGCTTGCAGACTGTTTATGCTTGCGTGCACTCCCCTGCTGCACCTCTTTGTAAGAAGGAAAAGACTCCTACCTGGGGGTGACAACTATCGTAGCCATGCGAGTCCCTGCAGGAGCCCTTTAAGATTTACTTTGAAAAATGCGAAACACCATCTACTATTATTATTATTATTATTTTGGCAGACGTCTTAGTCTGTTGAGCGGTCCTTAAACGCACCGTAAAAACACCTCTGTCGTAGCTTCTGAGTATAGAACTATCACTCTGTTCTAAGAGAGCACAGCTGGTATGTTCAATGTGCACAATTGAATAGCTTAGTTGCTCAGACAGCAATGTGTTTTAAAGGTTTAGATTGGGGCGTGTTGTTTCTTAATTGGGAAATACGTTAATGTCTCTTGTTTTCATGTTAGCATTCAAACTAGCAAGCTGGCGCCAGTCAGTCTGTGAGTTTATCAAAGTGCAGTTATCAATCACAGTTTTTCGATAATTTTAATTTAAAACGGTTATATTAACTGTCAGGCGTTTTGCTGACAGTTATCATTAATACCTTTTGTTACGTCCTTACTTGTCGTAGTTAAAAAAAATAAAAATAAATATATGAAATACATTTTTGTTGTAGTTTTTAGGTCTTCCATACGCTACTTTGTATTAGAAATGTCAACAGTGGGGGATGCATGTGCATATATGAGCCAGTCTGCCACACGATAGAGAAAAATAAGGAGCTTACTGACTACGCTCAAAGCATATGGATCATCCGCTGATGTCACCAATAACAAACACGTCACACCAGGGCTAAATTCCAAACACCTTATCGGGAGCAAGTATGAAGAAAGGCAAGATTGTTTTATAAATATCTCTACAACGCCTCTATGGTTTGATTTCACATTTTGTGGACTTATGTAGATCCCAAGAAAAGGTTTTGCATAATAGGGCTCCTTTAAGTAAAAATCACAAAATTTGCACATTTCCTGATCAATACCTGGTTTGCTGCTGCTAAAATGGATGGAAATTGACAATATATTTACGATTTAGTTCTATTAAATAAATGATAAATGGGTTATACTTGTATAGCGCTTTTCTACCTTCAAGGTACTCAAAGCGCTTTGACAGTATTTCCACATTCACCCATTCACACACTGATGGCGGGAGCTGCCATGCAAGGCGCTAACCAGCAGCCATCAGGAGCAAGGGTGAAGTGTCTTGCCCAAGGACACAACGGACGTGACTAGGATGGTAGAAGGTGGGGATTAAACCCCAGTAACCAGCAACCCTCCGATTGCTGACACGGCCACTCTACCAACTTCGCCACGCCGTCCCCTTCTGTTCTATATATTACACCTGCTCAGTGGCCTTGTGGTTAGAGTGGTTAGAGATCGGTAGGTCGTGAGTTCAAACCCCTGGCCGAGTCATACCAAAGACTATAAAAATGGGACCCATTACCTCCCTCAGCATCAGCTTCATGAGCTGCTCACTGCTCCCCTCACCTCCCAGGGGGTGGAACAAATGTAGAGGGTAATTTCACTACACCTAGTGTGTGTGTGACCATAGGCGCCAATCCCGTGGGTGCTTCGGGGCCGAACACCCACACACGTGGGATTGATGGTAACTTTCAATCTTTAAAATAATTTTTGAAAAGTCTATCTTGTTGTAGTTAATTTTGTGGCAAGTTTGGTTCATTTTACAAAATAATAAAGCCACAAATTATTTGGGATATTAACTTTGCTGAAAGTCTTTTTTTTTTTTTAATACACATATTACACACACACTGAGCACCCACTGGCAGTAATGTAGATCGGCGTCTATCAGTGGTACTTTAACTTTGAACTTTTTATATTCTAAGACAGAGGTCGGCAACCCAAAATGTTGAAAGAGCCATATTGGACCAAAAATACAAAAAAAAAATCTGTCTCGAGCCGTAAAAAATTAAAAGCCATATAAATTGAATTAAGAGGACTTAAAGGAAACTAAATGACCTCAAATATAGCTACAAATGAGGCATAATGATGCAATATGTACATATATCTAGCCTAAATAGCATGTTAGCATCGATTAGCTTGCAGTCATGCAGTGACCAAATATGTCTGATTAGCACTCCAACAAGTCAATAACATCAACAAAACTCACCTTTCATGCACAACCTTAAAAGTTTGGTAGACAAAATGAGACAGAAAAAGAAGTGGCATAAAACACGTCCTCGAAAGTCGGAGAAAGTTATACATGTAAACAAACTACGGTAAGTTCAAGGACCGCCAAAATTAGTGGGACACAACGGCGCTCGCCAAATACTCAAATCAGTGAAGCATGTTTAATATAAACAGTGTGCTTTATAACAATTAGGGAGGTTTGTGTCATGTTTGTCCTCCTACAGAAACCATATTAAAACAAAAAATAGATTTTTTTCCCCCTCATCTTTTTCCAATTTTCATACATTTCTGAAAAAGCTCCAGAGAGCCACTAGGGCGGCGCTATGCGGCTCTAGAGCCACGGGTTGCCGACCTCTGTTCTAAGAGAACAAACAGCTCGATAAGCATCAACCTAATTTAGTTTAGAAGTAACATGAGCGTACAAACCAAACAGTAAGGTCTTAGGGTTCCTTGAGGTGGTCCCCAGAAAGAAATAATGTTTTCAAAATAAATCTAAAACAAGAGAATATTTTTCTACTGGTTGTCCCTTTCCGGGTTACGAGGTGGCTGGAACCTATCCCAGCTGCATTCAAGCGGAAGGCGGGGTACACCCTGGACAAGTCGTCACCTCATCGCAGGGCCAACATAGATAGACACACAACATTCACACAGTAGGGCCACAGGAGGGAGGTGGGAGGTACCCTGAGAGAATCCACGCAGTCACATGGAAATTAAAATTCCCCTTTTAAAAAGATATATGACTGAGCCCTCAAAAGTGAAACGAGGCATCAGCCAGTGACAAACACAAGCAAACCGAGTCCTATGTGAAAGAACCAATATTTTGCAGAAAAAACATTTTTCACCATGACTTCCTACTAGAGTTGTACGATATAACGGTACTATTACAGTACCGCGATACTAATGAATCATATTCGGTACGATACCGCCTCTGAAAAGTACCGGTCCCGCACCTCCCCGCGCCCGCGTTGTCGTCACGTCGTGTCATTGCTAGTTTTACGAGCATGTTCGGTGGCGCACAATCACGGAGTACTTACAAGCAGACACAGTGTGTAGACAGAAAAGGGAGAACGGACGCATTTTGGCTTAAAAACTAAAGATAAAAGTGAAGTTATAACACTGAAATGCCCTCAGGAAGAGGTCCTTTAAGACATAGCCAGCGGCTAACGTCCATCCACCGTCGGCAGTGTTTTAGCTACTTCTAAATCACTAATCCTTGCCTCCATGGCGACAAATAAAGTAAGTTTCGTATAAGTATCATCCCTGCAGGACGAGGAATAGCTAAACATGCTTCACTACACACCGTAGCTCACCGGCGTCAACATGTAAACAAACATCATTTGTGGATCTACACCTGACATCCACTGTATGATACCAAGTACAGGAGCGTATCTAGTCGATACTACTATGATTATGTCGATATTTTTGGCATCACAACATCTTCTTTCGTTTTTAAAAAATTCATATTATGTTTATAAACTCAGGAAATATGTCCCTGGACACATTAGGACTTTGAATATGACCAATGTATGATCCTGTAACTACTTGGTATCGGATTGATACCCAAATTTGTGGTATCATCCAAAACTAATGTAAAGTATCCAAACAACAGAAGAATAAGTGATTATTACATTTTAACAGAAGTGTAGATAGAACATGTTGAAAGAGAAAGTAAGCAGATATTAACAGAAAATTAACAATAATTTTCTACCACTTGTCCTTAATAATTTGAACAAAATAATAGAATGATAAATGACACAATATGTTACTGCACATGTCAGCAGACAAATTAGGAGCCTTTGTTTACTTACTTACTACTAAAAGACAAGTTGTCTTGTATGTTCAGTATTTTATTTAAGGACTAAATTGTGATAATAAACATATGTTTAATGTACCGTAAACATTGTTGTTCAAATGAAGCCAATAATGACATTTTTTGTGGTGCCCTTTATTTAGAAAAGTACCGAAAAGTATCGAAATTATTTTGGTACCGGTACTGGTACCAACATTTGGGTATCAGGACAACACTACTTCCTAAACTATAGAATTTACGCCCTGTCGAATGCAAGTGTGGCATCATTATTTTCTTGCTGATCCGACTATAAATAGAAAAACTGAGAGGCGCTGTAATATTCTGACTCACCACAATGAGAGTCATCATGAGCTAGCAGGTGCATGTTGCAACTGTCTCTTTTTAGAGAAGCAGCCAGTGTTTTTTTATTTATTTATTTTTATTTAGCAACAAGTCAGATGCAGGAACATTTTGTATGCTCTGCTAAATGTTTGAATGAATCCCCAAAAAGGACTTTAAGACAAAACAGAGGGTGACCAGACTTTTACGGCCCAAGTTTTGCTGGAGAAGGATAGATTCATGTACTTCAGAAATGAGAAACAAATACAAGGTAATTTACATTTATAAAAGTCAATAACTATGACTAAGTATTGTAAAAAAAAAAAAAAAAAAACATTACTGTTTAATGTCATTATCAACTTGTGAATTTAACATAAAAACCCACCAAAACCTTCAAATGCATCAATGCCTCACCTGGCGTGAAGGTCAGTGCACATTACTGCTGCTTAGGTAGGCGGATATTTACTCTGGGAATATCTGGGTCCTCAAGCACAAACAGACACAGGTTGTGTTGGTTTGGCAGCAGGTCAAGAAAGTGTTCAGGTTTCCCCTTTCGCTGAGTCCCACACACAACATGCTTTAGTGCTCAACCCAGAGCAGATCCTGCAGGATTACACGGATCCTGCCAGCAATCCTTCTTATATAACCCACACAACCTCACCCAGTCTGCGTACACAAACGCTACGGCTAACTTGCATTCAAAAACATTTTACTGACAAAGCAGCGTGTACTGTATTTACATAATCCGAGCAAACGTTTTGTAAACTACGACTAAGTGTTGCCAACCGTCTCTTCATAAAACACAATCCCAGCTGGTAGTGAGCCTAAAAGGGACGCACTTTGCTCCGTATTGCGATGAGAATGAAAAATAGTTGGTAAAATGTCCATAGAATTAATAATGACTGACAGGGCGTTCAATTTCATGGGAAGTTTATTCACAGCCCTATCCTGCTCGGTCACCGGTGAGATAATGAAATAGCAGAATTCACCACCTCTTCTTTTAATCCTTGGTCTTGGGAAGATTTGTTTTTTGTGGCAGAGGGCATGGGTTCGATCCCCTGCCAGTAGTGTCAGAAATAGGGATGGGTACCGAATTTGACCAAATTCCGTCGGTGCCATCTTTTGATACCTTTGTTGCTCGTGACGCCTATGTCCGGTTGCAGACTATCCATCCATCCATTTTCTACCGTTCGCGGGGAGTTCTGGAGCCTATCCCAGCTGCACATGGGCGGAAAGGCGGGGTACACCCTGGACAAGTCGCCATCTCATCTTATATGTGAAATTATTAACACATTACCGTAAAATATCAAATAATATTATTTAGCTCATTCACGTAAGAGACTAGACGTATAAGATTTCATGGGATTTAGCGATTAGGAGTGACAGATTGTTTGGTAAACGTATAGTATGTTCTATATGTTATAGTTATTTGAATGACTCTTACCATAATATGTTACGTTAACATACCAGGCACGTTCTCAGTTGGTTATTTATGCGTCATATAACGTACACTTATTCAGCCTGTTGTTCACTATTCTTTATTTATTTAAAATTGCCTTTCAAATGTCTATTCTTGGTGTTGGCTTTTATCAAATACATTTCCGCAAAAAATGCGACTTATACTCCAGTGCGACTTATATATGTTTTTTTCCTTCTTTATTATGCATTTTCGGCAGGTGCGACTTATACTCTGGTGCGACTTATACTCCGAAAAATTGTATTGTTATATATTAGTGTTATAATGAAGACAACACATGACGGAAGTGTCTATATTAGCTATAATAGTGTGACGACCGGGTCGCATGGTGATGCGGGATTCGTTCTCCCAGGATGCAGACGGACTTCGGACACAGCGTGCAGGTAGGAAATTATTTATTTTGGAAATAAATCAGGCGGGAATAAACAAAAACGTGCTCATAGCACGGAAGGCAAAAACCAAAGGGGCTAGCGTGGGAGCTAGCAAGCAAAAGAGCCTAGCATGGAAGCTAGCAGGAATCAAGACTGTCGTCGACTGTTGCATTAACGCAAATTAGGAAGCCAGACCGAGTGAGGCCAGGGCATACAGTATACTAAATAGCTCTCTGATTAGTGCCCGGGCAACAGGTGAGGGTCCGGAACACTAACCAGAGGCCAGAGGTGAGTGTAATCTGCTGTCATGGCAACTGAAACACACAAACTCAAAATGTGCTGAAAGCACAAGTGACTCGAAAACGTAAACAGACTATGATCCGGGCAGCGGATCATAACAAATAGCCTACTATCAAAATGACTATGTCGCAGGCTGAAGCAAATCTTCGTTGACAGAAATGTTGAAATGTAATATTTATCTACACATTTTTACAACATTACAAACCATTAGTAAATCAGAGGCTACTCAGAAGGTGAGATAGATTCCCGGGCGCGGCCACCGCTGCTGCTCACTGCTCCCCTCACCTCCCAGGGGGTGATGTGTGTGTGACAATCATGGGTACTTTAACTTTAACTCCTGGAAATTACTGTTTTTTAATGGCTAAAGGTATAGATGTGTAACCTGACTCTCGCCAGATCCTTATAGTTTGCTGAGCTCCACAAAAGGATCTGGGCTCCAAGGCATTGCAAACTCCTTCCAGATAGCAAAAAATAATGAAACAATCAAGATCGCCGGGCGGGATTTCATAGATGTGACGTAGCGCCGAAGGGACTGTTTGATTCGAACAACAATGGCGGCACGTAGCGAGGAGTCGTGTGCTGACATTGATTCTGCTATTGCAACTGTTTTGCGACATCGATCGAATATTAATTATTTAAAAGATGAACAGAGAACGGTTTTGAAGGCATGTATTGGTGGCAAGGATGTTTTGGCTTATCTTTTGACCGGGTTTGGATTTCCCAGCGTCGCTCTCATCGATGTGAGTGGTTGAAGTAGCACGTCATTCAAGATAACGGACAAGTGGTTTATCCAATCACATACAATGATTTTTTTTACAAGGCCCCGCCTTCTGAAATACATCTCCTATTGAGAAGTCCCAGATTCTTGTGTGGAGCACAGCGAACGACAAGGATCTGGCGAGAGTCAGGTTAATAGGTGTGTGTGTCCAAGTTAAAGAAAACGGCAGGCTGTCTTCTTTTAATATATTTATTACAATCTTTGTCAAGCTAGGTAATGTTTGCTGTGGTCTGGAACAACACGGCACACAAACAAATGCAGCCAATATTACATACAGATAATATGTCATTGTCAGGACGTGGACTATGGAGTGGTTGTTTTCCCGAGATGCAAGTGAACTTGGACCGGACATGGCGTGAGGGTAATGAATAATCTTTTATTTTTACACTAACAAAAAGGAACAAACAAAAGGCGCTCACAGCGGAGGTACAAAACGTGGCTATGAAAATAAAGCACTCGCACGAAGGCAGAATTATGGAAAAAACAAAACTTGCAAACTATGGCCTGAATAAAGAGAACTTACTTGGAACGAGAAAAGGACATGACAAAGAGCAGCATGGATATCAACAAGGGTGTGTAGAGAGTGATGCCGCCAGAAAGACAGCCTGGCAACTCGAAGCTTAAATAATAGTGACATGATTAGTGACAGCAGGTGTGTGCAGGGGCGCCGCTAGGGATTTTGGGTCTCATGAAAATAATCTTTACAGGGCCCCCAACACAGTGTCATTATTTTTTCTGTATTATAATTTCATCATCATTAGGGGCCTCTCTGGGCCCCCCTCCATCATGGGCCCCTAGAATCCGTCTCCTTTACCCCCCCTTTTTGGCGCCCCTGGGTGCGTGACTCAAAATGTGAAAACGTGAGACAAGTGCACGACATGAGGATGTGAACCAGGTGAAATTAATGGTTGCTATGGTGTCAAAGCAAGGGAGTGAAACCAGGAACTAAAAAATGTCCAAAAACCAAGCAAAACATAACTAAACAAAACATGATCACAGACATGACAGTCATGAGACATGCAAAACTAAATGATGTACAAAGAGGATAAAAGTAAAGGATATTAAATTAGCTCAAATATACCTACAAATGGGGCTTCACGGTGGCAGAAGGGTTAGTGCATCTGCCTCACAATACGAAGGTCCTGAGTAGTCTTGGGTTCAATCCCGGGCTCGGGATCTTTCTGTGTGGAGTTTGCATGTCCTCCCCGTGACTGCGTGGGTTCCCTCCGGGTACTCCGGCTTCCTCCCACCTCCAAAGACATGCACCTGGGGATAAGTTGATTGGCAACACTAAATTGGCCCTAGTGTGTGGATGTGAGTGTGAATGTTGTCTGTCTATCTGTGTTGGCCCTGCGATGAGGTGGCGACTTGTCCAGGGTGTACCCCGCCTTCCGCCCGATTGTAGCTGAGATAGGCTCCAGCGCCCCCCGCGACCCCAAAAGGGAATAAGCGGTAGAAAATGGATGGATGGATGATACCTACAAATGAGGCATAATGATGCAATATGTACTGTACATACAGCTAGCCTAAATAGCATGTTAGCATTGATTAACTTGCAGTCATGCACTGACCAAATATGTCTGATTAGCACTCCAACAAGTCAATGCCATCAACAAAGCTCACCTTTGTGCATTTACACACAGTATAAAACGTTTGGTGGACAAAATGAGACAAAGAAGGAGTGGAAGATTTCACATGTAAACAAACTGTTGTGTCACAGTCAATCAATCAATCAATCAATGTTTATTTATATAGCCCTAAATCACAAGTGTCTCAAAGGGCTGCACAAGCCACAACGACATCTGCGGTACAGAGCCCACATAAGGGCAAGGAAAACTCACCCCAGTCCACACTATGGTGAGTTCAAAAACCGCCAAAATTTGTAGGACAAAATACTCTCATCAGTGAAGCATACACACACAAACAGATTAAATAGTCGACTTTCTAATAATTGGGAAGGTTCTCAAAACAAAAAACACACTAAAACAAAAACAAAAAAATTTCTCCCATATTTTTCCATTTTCAATCCTTTTTTAAAAATGCCTCAGGGAGCCGCGGGTTAATGACCCCTTAATTAAACCCAGGTTTGAGTCAAATAGGCACAAAACAATCCCCAAGCCAGCTGCAGTGAAGACATACAGGTGGGCCGACCCTTCCAGCATGGTGTACCTTATTTATTTTTCAGGCACTTGGCAACCTACTCAGTGGCCTAGTGGTTAGAGTGTCCGCCCTGAGATCGGTAGGTTGTGAGTTCAAACCCCGGCCGAGTCATACCAAAGACTATAAAAATGGGACCCATTACCTCCCTGCTTGGCACTCAGCATCAAGGGTTGGAATTGGGGGTTAAATCACCAAAAATGATTCCCGGGCGCGGCCACCGCTGCTGCCCACTGCTCCCCTCACCTCCCACGGGGTGATCAAGGGTGATGGGTCAAATGCAGAGAATAATTTCGCCACACCTAGTGTGTGTGTGACAATCATTGGTACTTTAACTTTAACTTTAACTTTTAACCCTGCAGTATCTATAACTATGTACATGAGTTAATTAGATCCAAGATAGCATGTCCTTACTTGTGTTAATTATTATTTGTAACTATATCTTTATTACCGTGGCTATAGTTTGTACCGGCACTCATGTTTCTGACTTCTTTTTGTAAATCTGCCCATGCAGAGTTTTATTATGTGACCATTGTTTGACACGAACTGGAGGTGAACGAGAGAAAAGTACAAAATAAGCGCTATGACAACAAATGGCCTGCAGCTGTAACCCAGAAGCACACGCAGGATACAGATGGTGCGTTTGGGAAAACATGAAACAGCAAGTGTGTGTGTGAAGGCGTGAGAGAAATGTACTTGCCTGAGGTGGCCGTGCGCCTCCTCGTCCTTGGAGGAATCCAGGTCCTGTGTGGAGAGCAGGCCTGTTTCTTCAGCGTGCTCCTGCTGCTCGGTCATGCTCCTGGCCCTGAACACACAAACACACAGCTGAGTGCACAGTGGCCTCCTCTCTGCGCCGCCGTCATCTACGCTTTCCCATGTTTGCTTTTTGTCTGCTTCAGAGTCCCCATCGAAAAGTTGGACGGGGCCAAACAAGTGGACTCTGTCTTTAAAACAAACACGGGGTGATGTAATGTCGGATGGCGAGGCTCTAGTCGGCAGAACAACACCGGGTATAAAGTTGTTATACCCCACCTCGTAATTTTTCCAAAGATTTAAATGTCTTCAAAGGGGAACTTTTGGGAATTTTGCCTATTGTTCACAATCATTTCATGAAAGACATGACGATGGATGTTTTTTCCCCCGAATGCATTCTAAATATTAAATAAACGTAAATAAATGGCCGCTTAGAGTGGAGCCGATGGGAGTTCCACTATTACGCCCATAAAATCCAACAAATAACTATTCAAAAAGCGCCAACAATACAATTAATTTCGTGACTTGAATATTAACCAAGTATTAGTGATGTTGTTATTATAAGCGCTAACACAGACAAACTATTTATAACGGCGACGTGATCATTAGTTCGAGTGATCTGCTGTTTCCTCGCTTCCCTGTTCCCTATAAGTTTTTTCTCGATCATAAATCGTGACTCTCACCTGGACAGAAGAAGTCTGAGTAGGTATTTCGACAATTTGGTAGGAATGTCCGATAATGGCTTTTTGTCGATATCCGATATTGTCCAACTCTATAATTACCGATACCGATATCAACCGATACCGATATCAACCGATATATACAGTCGTGGAATTAACACATTATTATGCCTAATTTGGACAACCAGGTATGGTGAAGATAAGGTACTTTTTAAAAAAATCAATAAAATAAAATAAGATAAATTAATTTAAAAAAAAATTATTGAATAAAGAAAGTAAAACAATATAAAAACAGTTACATAGAAACTAGTAATAAATGAAAATTGGTAAAATTAACTGTTAAAGGTTAGTACTATTAGTGGACCAGCAGCACGCACAATCATGTGTGCTTACAGACTGTATCCCTTGCAGACTGTATTGATATATATTAATATATAATGTAGGAACCAAAATATTAATAACAGAAAGAAACAACCCTTTTGAGTGAATGAGTGTGAATGGGTGAGGGAGGTTTTTTGGGTTGGTGCACTAATTGTAAGTGTATCTTGTGTTTTTTATGTTGATTTAATAAAAAAATAAAATAAAATAAAAAATAAAATAAAAAACGATACCGATAATAAAAAAAACGATACCGATAATTTCCGATATTACCTTTTAACGCATTTATCGGCCGATAATATCGGCAGGCCGGTTATCTCTACAATTTGGTACACTTTGACAGCCATTTCGGCTTCAGAAATGGCCAGAACGACACAGAAAGACATTCGATTCACGATGCAAAACGATTCTCGATTCAAAATCTATACTTTTTTAATAACATTGGGTGCCACTTATATAATTAACTACATTTCTCCATAAATATACACAATCAGCTCTGATAAATATCCATATTACTTAAAAGAAAACTGTTTTTGTTTAATAAAATTCTACCCAAACATCTAATAAAGTTAAATACAAATAAGACAACAAGAGACGTATCCAACATTTCTCTTTTTAAAAGTAAATCTGTACAGCAGATATGGGCATCTACATCAACAATATGATTTGCCAGAGTGGCAGGACAGCACAGATTGAAAAAAAGTAAAAATTAAAAAAAAAAAAAAAAATTAAAAATCGATTTACATTTTTTTAATCGGTTAAGAATCATTACAAATAAGAATCACGATTAATTCGAAAATCAATTAATTTTTTTGACACCCCTAGTTATTAGAATCAAACTTTTCTCATTACCTTGCATCTTTAGGCTCTTTTTTCTTTCAAAACCCAAAACCAGTGAAGTTGACACTTTTTGTAAATCGTAAATAAAAACAGAATACAATGATTTGCAAATCCTTTTCAACTTATATTCCATTGAATAGACTGCAAAGACAAGATACTTAACGTGTGAACTGAAAAACTTTGTTAATTTTTTCAAATGTTAGCTCATTTGGAATTTGATGCCTGCAACATGTTTAAAAAAAGCTGGCACGTGTGGCAAAAAAGACTGAGAAAGTTGAGGAATGCTCGTCAAACACTTATTTGGAACATCCCACAGGTGAACAGGCTAATTGGGAACAGGTGGGTGCCATGATTGGGTATAAAAGCAGCTTCCATGAAATGCTCAGTCATTCACAAACAAGGATGGGGCGAGGGTCACCACTTTGTGAACAAATGCGTGAGCAAATTGTCCAACAGTTTAGGAACAACATTTCTCAACGAGCTATTGCAAGGAATTTAGGGATTTCACCATCTACGGAACATCATCAAAAGGTTCAGAGAATCTGGAGAAATCACTGCACGTAAGCAATGATACTACGGACCTTCGATCCCTCAGGCGGTACTGCATCAAAAAGCGACATCAGTGTGTAAATGATATCACCACATGAGCTTAGGAACACTTCAGAAAACCAGTGTCAGTAACTACCGTTTGTCGCTACATCTGTAAGTGCAAGTTAAAACTCTACTATGCAAAGCCAAGGCCATTTATCAACAACACCCAGAAACGCTGTCGGCTTCGCTGGGCCCGAGCTCTTCTAAGATGGACTGATGCGAAGTGGAAAAGTGTTCTGTGGTCTGACGAGTCCGCATTTCAAGTTGTTTTTGGAAACTGTGGACGTTGTGTCCTCCGGACCATAGAGAAAAAGAACCATCCAGATTGTTATAGGTGCAAAGTTCAAAAGCCAGCATCTGTGATGGTATGGGGGTGTATTAGTGCCTAAGGCATGGGTAACTTACACATCTGTAAAGGCACCATTAATGCTGAAAGGTACATACAGGTTTGGGAGCAACATATGTTGCCATCCAAGCAATGTTATCATGGACGCCCCTGCTTATTTCAGCAAGAAAATGCAATGCCACGTGTTACAACAGCATGGCTTCATAGTAAAAGAGTGTGGGTACTAGACTGGCCTGCCTGTAGTCCAGACCTGTCTCCCATTGAGAATGTGTGGCGCAATATGAAGCCTAAAAAACCACAACGGTGACCCCGGACTGTTGAACAACTGACGCTGTACATCAAGCAAGAATGGGAAAGAATTCCACCTGAAAAGCTTCAAAAATTGGTCTCCTCAGTTCCCAAACGTGTACTGAGTGTTGTTAAAAGGAAAGGCCATGTAACACAGTGGTAAAAAAATGCCCCTGCGCCAACTTTTTTGCAATGTGTTGCTGCCATTAAATTCTAAGTTAATGATTATCTGCAAAAAAAATTACGTTTCTCAGTTCGAACATTAAATATCTTGTCTTTGCAGTCTATTCAGTTGAATATAAATTGAAAAGGATTGGCAAATCATTGTATTCTGTTTTTATTTACGAATGACACAATGTGCCAACTTCACTGGTTTTGGGTTTTGTACATTTTACAGATTTTTTTGGTTTAATTTTATTTTGGCAACATGCTGTGGGCCAACAAAATTCCAGTTGCACTTTGGACACCCCTGAAGAAGGGTTGGAAAAGGTTGAGGATTGAACTGACTTCAACATTGAGCGAAGATATGCCATTAGTTGAACATACAATACACCGTAATAGTGGCCATGGTTTAGAAGAGAAAATGATGTACGTTGACATATTTTTAAAGAGAACTGAAAGGGCAAAAAAAACCTAACAAGTGTTACAACATAACTGTTGCAAAAAATGTCTATGGAGCTTTGACTTGTTGACGCCAACGTGCCACTTTGTCTCCGCTCAGCTGCACCGCACCTTATGTTCCTCCTGCGGGAGAGCGCTGGCTGCAGGCACCTGCCCTGTATAATTACAGGTGCTGATGGAAAGATGCTCTCGCCTGCACTTTCCGATGTATTATCTCTAATTGGCCAGCAGCTTCGCGTCAGCCCCTGGCTTGTTCAAACAACAGAGGCTTCCTAGTTCTGAAGGTTCCAGCTGACGGGTTATCTGTGATCACAAAGGGGGAGCTGGAGGGGGATGAATGGCCTGTTGTAATTAGATAAGAGAAGCTCTTTTCAAGATAGTAGTTAAAGGATAAGGAGGGCTATCAAACAGATCATTGTGGTGATCGGACTTGAAAACAATGCTCGAAACGCGCTTGTTCTCAACTTCCTCAAGAGGAAATGACTTGGAGGAACAAGACTGCACAAATCAGTGGCTGGGGATATTATTAATTATGTGCACATATATTAAACAATGTAGTAAACAATGCATCGCTTGGATGTTGCCATGGCACCAATTTTATCAGGACATTCCTCTTTGATGGTAGGGATGTTTTACCTTTCCTGCCTACATACAGTAAGAGAAACTGACTGTCTGCCAATGTAGCACAATGGTCCAGTGGAACCTCTAAATGCACATGGCCATAAGTCATATTCATCTGGAATTCTAGCAAAATCTTCAGGAAAAATATGCAACAAAATGTAAACATAGTTTGCCACAGTTTGTGCACCGAGAGGACATCCAATTTGACTAAATAGAGGAAGTTAAAGCTGTAACAAAGTTTTTGTATATGAACCATTATAAAGTTAAAGTTAAAGTTAAAGTACCAATGATTGTCACACACACACTAGGTGTGGCGAAATTATTCTCTGCATTTGACCCATCACCCTTGATCACCCCCTGGGAGGTGAGGGGAGCAGTGGGCAGCAGCGGTGGCCGCGCCCGGGAATCATTTTGGTGATTTAACCCCCAATTCCAACCCTTGATGCTGAGTGCCAAGCAGAGAGGTAATGGGTCCCATTTTTATAGTCTTTGGTATGACTCGGCCGGGGTTTGAACTCCCAACCTACCGATCTCAGGACGGACACTCCAACCACTAGGCCACTGAGTAGGTCATCTAAGTCGGGGGTCAGCAACTCGCGGCATGCGGCTCTTTGGCGCCGCCCTAATGGCTCTCTGGACCTCTTTCAGAGATGTGTGAAAATGGAAAAAGATGAAGAAGAAAAAAAAAAAATTTTGTTTTAATATATTTTGTGTAGGACAACAAACATGACACAAACCTTCCTAATGGACGGATGCTTCACTGATGTATTTGGCAAGCACCGTTTTGTCCTACTAATTTCAGCCATCCTTGAACTCCTCATAGTTTGTTTACGTGTCCAACTTTCTCCAATGCTGCCACAGAAATACATGTTTTATGCCATTCCTTCTTTGTCTCATATTGTCCACCAAACGTTTTATGCTGTGCGTAAAATGCACAAAGGTGAGCTTTGTTGATTGTAGTGATTTTCTGGAGTGCTTATCAGGCATATTTGGTCAATCCATGACTGCAAGCTAATCGATGCTAACATGCTATTTAGGCTAGCTATGTGCACATATTGCATCATTATGCCTTATTTGTAGGTATATTTGAGCTAATTTAATTTTCTTTACTTATGTCCTCTGTGTATTTAATTTATGTTTGCATTTCTCATCGTTGTGTGCCATGTTGTTCCAGACCACAGCAAATGTTACTCAGCTTGCAAACATTGTAATAAATTTATTAGAAGAAGACAGCCTGCCGTTTCCTTTAATTTGGACACACACATCTATACCTTTGGCCATTCTGAACCAGTAATTTCCAGAAGTTATCTCATCCTGTGAGAAGCCTCTATTTTACTAATAATTTCCAATGATGCAAAAATGTGTAGAATAAAAATTAAAAAACATTTCTGTCAACAAAGATTTGCGTCAGCCCTTGATAGTAGGCTAACATAGCTAATATAGCCACTTACATCATGTGTTGCCTTCATTATAACACTTATATAAGGCTTTAAATTTTTTTGCGGCTCCAGTCTGATTTGTTCTTTGTATTTTTGGTCCAATATGGCTCTTTTAACATTTTGGGTTGCCAACTCCTGATCTAAGTGCAAGTTCTCACCTCTCCCCTTCTCCAAAATGGGTTTGTGTCAGAACAAACAATATAACCAGAGAGTCAGGTTAGTACTCCTATCCCTTTTAGGCATGTGAAGAATAAACATACTTCAGGACACTTGTTTGACAGCCGAGGGCCAAAATTTTGTTTAAACCCACATCAAGTTGCAGTTAGTATATTAATAACGTAAGCATGTGTACTAACGAAATATTTGAGTGAATAATGGTTAGAGAAAATGAATAGTGATATATGGTAGCTAACCTGTCCCTGGTTTTGTTTCCTTAGCTATCGGAGACCCCTTGCTTCCCCTTGCCAATCAGCCCCCTTTTTAAGATGTAGTTTAATGGTAGGAAGATGTTGGATTGTTGCAACTTTAGAGTTGTCCTTCATCTTCCAGCCTATCCTCCGAATAACCTTTTTTTTATATTAAAACTTGTGGTTACCTTGTGGCTTCACCTATGTTCATCACCACCAGTGGTAGTGCCATCCTTGTTTATTCTGTAATGTCTGGCACCTTTTGTTCTCGCTCTATCGTCCTTGGCGTTCTCTTCTTGTCTACCTCGGGCTGGCATTCTGGATATGCATCAGGAGAACTACTTTAGTGTATTTTTGCTCCGCTGTCATTAAAATACTTTATTTGACACCTCCATAACACCTCTTCTCTGCATCCTAAGGTCCAAACTTAAACCAAACGCAACATTATCAATGTTAACAAAAGCTAGAAGGTCATACACAGTTTTTTATGATCTAGCTACAAAATATTTGATTTATGAATATTAATTCTCACTTTGCGGAAATTTATTTACCATGCTTAAAGGGGAACTGCACTTTTTGGGGGGAATTTTGCCTATCGTTCACAACTTTTCGTGTAGTTTTTGCCATTTCTGGGCCCTAAATGTCTGTCAAAGTGTACCAATTTGTCGGAATACCTCCTCAGACTTCTTCTGTCCAGGTGAGAGGTATGATTTATGATCTACAATAAACTTCCAGGGTGCAAGGAAGCAAGAAAGAAGCAGACCACTCGATGATGAACACAGGTACTCACGGAAGTGAGTACCTAACTATAAATAGTTAGTCTACGTTGACGCTTATAATAACAATATCACTAATACTTGGTTAATATTCAAGTCACGAAATGTAAATGCAGTTTCTATCCATCCATCCATCCATCTTCTTCCGCTTCTCCGAGGTCGGGTCGCGGGGGCAACAGCCTAAGCAGGGAAGCCCAGACTTCCCTCTCCCCAGCCACTTCGTCCAGCTCTTCCCTGGGGATCCCGAGGCGTTCCCAGGCCAGCCGGGAGACATAGTCTTCCCAACGTGTCCTGGGTCTTCCCCGTGGCCTCCTACCGGTCGGACGTGCTCTAAACACCTCCCTAGGGAGGCGATCGGGTGGCATCCTGACCAGATGCCCGAACTACCTCATCTGGCTCCTCTCGATGTGGAGGAGCAGCGGCTTTACTTTGAGCTCCCCCCGGATGACAGAGCTTCTCACCCTATCTCTAAGGGAGAGCCCCGCCACCCGGTGGAGGAAACTCATTTCGCCCGCTTGTACCCGTGATCTTGTACTTTCGGTCATAACCCAAAGCTCATGACCATAGGTGAGGATGGGAACGTAGATCGACCGGTAAATTGAGAGCTTTGCCTTCCGGCTCAGCTCCTTCTTCACCACAACGGATCGATACAGCGTCCGCATTACTGAAGACGCCGCACCGATCCGCCTGTCAATCTCACGATCCACTCTTCCCTCACTCGTGACCAAGACTCCGAGGTACTTGAACTCCTCCACTTGGGGCAGGGTCTCATCCGCAACCCGGAGATGGCACTCCACCCTTTTCCGGGCGAGAACCATGCAGTTTCTAAATAGTTATTATTTATTGGATTTTATGGGCGAAATAGTGGCGCTCCCATTGGCTCCACTGTAAGCAGACTTTTATTTATAAAAATGTTATACATACTATTTTTTTTTTACTATTATAAATGTCTCGAAGATCCCACAATAGAGTGTTTGGCGTGTGTTGTCCAAAATCTAGCCATAATGCTAGAGATTAGAGAGTATAACGGTGATTGTAGTTAGGGGAGAAGAGAAAAATCGATTCCCATCCGAATTGCGATATTTATTACGGTTCTGAATTCGAAAGGGGAGATTGTGTAACGTGTTTTGAAAAGGTTTTATTACAAATTACAGAACAGGAAGTGCAAGATTGTCAGAGACATTTTAAAACAAGCTATTCGTGCACTTTTGTGCATGATGTCACTAAGATGACATATCAAAACAACACTAAATTAAAGTGCACTTTGTGTACAGAACGCCACTACAATAGTTTAAAACAAATAAAGTGCACTTTTGTGCATGATGTCACACAAGATATTTCAATAACTGTCAAATAAAAATTAGCTGCATAATAGGAAATCCAATAGTGTATGTCTTTCGCTATGTGGTAGGTTCCTGCGGACGTTATCACTATTTTTTCATACGGTGTTGATGTGGAAATGGTTGCCTCTGCATCTTGTTGGTGTGGCACCGAACGGAGATGTTGACATGCAGAGTTTCAAGCACTCTTCATTCTCTAGCGGGTGACTTTTTAAATGATGCTACATATTAGCAGTAATGCTACTTTTTATAGCAACGCTTTTGCCCTCCTCTTGACAAATTACGGTTGTCTGTTCGACATATTCCCGCTTGAAGCCAAACCACCGCCAGACGATGGACCCCGTGCTGTTTTTCTTGGGAATTAATTCTTCCTTCATTTGTTACCAGATTCGCACCTTCTTTCTCTCGTATTACCACTCGCACCACAGCTAACGTTACCCATGCCGCTACCTCTCTGCTCCGCGAGGGCGTATACGTATGTGACGTATGTAAGAAGGTGCGCTTGATTTATCTCTCTGTGAGAAGAAGAGACAAGAAAGAGTGGGAAACGCATGTAGTGTAATGCCCGCAGCTAAAAGCAACTGCGTGAGAACGTATACTCCAATATCACAATATAGTCATTTTCTATATCGCACAGAGACAAACCCGCGATATATCGAGTATATCGATATATCGCCCAGCCCTATGTTGAATCAATAGTCAATTCAGAATTAAATTGTCACCCCAGGAATCAGAATCGGGTTGAATCGTTAGGTGCCCAAAGATTCACACCCCTATTAATTGTTACTATTAATAGTTTTAATCAAATATAACAGTACATTAATTTGACCAGCCTTGAGTATGAGCTTTCCTGCCATTAGCCTGTGCGGTGTAAAATAAGTAAAACATCAATACAGTATTTGTTTTCCAAATTTTGTCGAAATCCTGTGCTTTTTGAGGTTAAGGTTACAAGTAACGCTTGAAACTAAATCACAAGTTGATTCGATGTTATTGAACATTGCAACTTTTGCCCCAATTTTCTAAAAGAGCTGCCACGAATTCAGGCATTTAAAGGCCGCAAAAATCCTCCCCAAGACGCCTGCAAAATCCTGTAGGGACTTAAAAGTGGAGTACACAATGTTGAAATAAAAAAGGTCTATTTTGCATAATATGTTATTATTAGTTTGGTTGTGGCTGACGCTCACAAGGCAGCGCACGAGTTCAACAAGCAAGGCGAGCTCATGATGCACTTTCACATGCCAAACCATCCCACTCACCATAGAGCGGACACATGTTTTCTTACGCAGGCTTCCATGTGTGACACACACAACATGGTGATCGTGGACTGTTCAGTTCCACAGGGCTTTTCTGCATAGTCAAACATTTGTGATGCTGATGTTCAGTGAAAGGTTTCCAGCTCTGCTCGTTGTCTGAGTCAACAAACACTTTGTGCTGTCCCAAGAAATCCTTCAATCCAGTTAACTAATCATGATGTGAAACACAATGTTCGTTCTACGTTGTCTTATGCAGTGACAGTAAACTTGAAGCGGAACTATGATGAACAGTCGTCTTTTCTCACTTATAAATAGGGATGCACGATAATGGAAATTTGAACCAATACTGGTGACCAAAAATTTCCAGACCTTTTAGAATCAATAACGATAACCAATATGCATGTAAATACATAGATGGACTATCAATGAAGTAATTGAAAAGTAAATTCCGATTGATTTTTCCTCTACATAAGGGTTCTAATTGTTTGCATTGGACAGAATTATAATAGTTGACACTATCCTATTCCCTTCATTAATAAAGTATTCACAATAATAGAGTATTTCTGAGGTTTGAATATTTGTGGTAGAGCGTATAAACTTTGGGCATAAGTGTGAACTGTTAAAGGGGAACATTATCACAATTTCAGAAGGGTTAAGACCATTAAAAATCAGTTCCCAGTGGCTTATTTTATTTTTCGAAGTTTTTTTCAAAATTTTACCCATCACACAATATCCCTAAAAAAAGCTTCAAAGTGCCTGATTTTAACCATCGCTATATACACCCGTCCATTTTCCTGTGACGTCACACAGTGATGCCGACACAAACAAACATGGCGCATAGAACAGCAAGCTATAGCGACATTAGCTCGGATTCAGACTCGGATTTCAACGGCTTAAGCGATTCAACAGATTACGCATGTATTGAAACGGATGATTGTAGTGTGGAGGCAGGTAGCGAAAACGAAATTGAAGAAGAAACTGAAGCTATTGAGCCATATCGGTTTGAACCGTATGCAAGCGAAATCGACGAAAACGACACGGCAGCCAGCGACACGGGAGAAAGCGAGGACAAATTCGGCGATCGCCTTCTAACCAACGATTGGTATGTGTTTGTTTGGCATTAAAGGAAACTAACAACTATGAACTAGGTTTACAGCATATGAAATACATTTGGCAACAACATGCACTTTGAGAGTGCAGACAGCCCAGTTTTCATCAATTAATATATTCTGTAGACATACCCTCATCCGCTCTCTTTTCCTGGGGGTCTGGCGGCAGATTTCTTTGACTTTATCGTTGGGAATGCATCTGCTTTGAGTGTCGCAGGATATCCACACATTCTTGCCATCTCTGTCGTAGCATAGCTTTCGTCGGTAAAGTGTGCGGAACAAACGTCCAATTTCTTGCCACTTTCGCATCTTTGGGCCACTGGTGCAACTTGAATCCGTCCCTGTTCGTGTTGTTACACCCTCCGACAACACACCGACGAGGCATGATGTCTCCAAGGTACGGAAAACAGTCGAAAAAACGGAAAATAACAGAGCTGATTTGACTCGGTGTTTGTAATGTTTTTGAGAAAATGGCGGATTGCTTCCCGATGTGACGTCACGTTGTGAAGTCATCGCTCCGAGAGCGAATAATAGAAAGGCGTTTAATTCGCCAAAATTCACCCATTTAGAGTTCGGAAATCGGTTAAAAAAATATATGGTCTTTTTTCTGCAACATCAAGGTATATATTGACGCTTACATAAGTCTGGTGATAATGTTCTCCTTTAAATTAATTTCTTCTCACAAAATCCTCAAACATTCTGAATATGTTTTCATAAAATAAAAAAACTAATCTGTCCAAAACAACATATATAAATGAGGTCAATAGAACTAAACCAATAGGGTTCTGCATTGCATTTAGCAACAACACTGAAACAAGTGGAGTCTCATCTCTTGTTGATTGACAAAAATTAAATAAATACAATTCTATTTTTCCCTGACAGTAATAGAGTAATAAAGCAATGCTCCTTAGAAAGGCAACATTTAACTATAAAATATAAATAAATCAGGGTTCGTATAGTAAAGTGAAGTTTCCTGTGTCGCCACATGAACCATGAAGGTAAACATAAACAACTACTCGTTTTGTCATCAAGATATTTCCCCCTAAGGTCTTTTCTTTCAAATTGTTGCCTCTTATCAAATGCTTTCTCAGCAGTCCTGTAGCTTTACATTTGCTGCGGTCGCCGCTATTAACACTAGGTCTTGGCTAATCAGGACAGGGCAACTTCATACTGCTTCCAAAGATCTTTACGTTGGTTAATTTTAAGGTGACGTATTAGATTTTATTGTGCCAGTATGATGACATCACAAATATGTGACCGTGGCACTGCCAGGTCCCGACATGTCATGGTTTTAAATATTCTCCTATTTTTGTTGGGCATTAAAATTCTTGTTTGCTCAAATCCTCCGCTGTGTTTATTCTGGGATCCACTCTTGAACAATTCCCAGCTGATAAGCCTTTTTTATTATAGGCTCATTTTTCATTATCGGCATTATCCGTGCCACATCTTAATTGCCTTTTCGGTCGTTTAATTATTGGCCGCCAATATTATCGTGCATGTTGTTACAATGTTTGTTACTCGTGTTAAACAATGCCAAAGTGTCTCATATGGAGTAAAATTACTGCAAAAACTCCAAACTCAAAAATATTTCACAAACTCATAAAAAAGTTTCACAAACTCAAAAACGTTTCACAAACTCCAAAAAAGGTTTCACGAACTTAGAAAATGCTTGCAAAAATTGTTTTTCGCAAGTTGAAAAACTATTTTCTTCAAGTTAACACTTATGGATTTTCCATTTGTTTTGTTTCTCATGCGCATGAACCGTAGTTCGCACTCTTCAACGACAGGTGGTGCTGCCTTTTGAGTTTGTGAAACAGTTTTTTGAGTTTGTGAAACATTTTTTGTAAATTTGTGAAACATTTTTTTTGAGTTTGTGAAACATTTTTTTGACTTTGTGAAACATTTTTATGATTTTGTGAATATATTTTTGATTTTGTGAATACAGTTTTTGAATTTGTGAAACATTTTTTTGACTTTGTGAAACATTTTTTTGATTTTGTGATCATATTTTTGATTTTGTAAATATATTTCTTGAGTTTGTGAAACATTTTTTTGACTTTGTGAAACTTTTTTTTAAATTTGTGAACACATTTTTTTGAGTTTGTGAAAAATAAAATGTTGTGAATAATTTTTTTGAGTATGTGAAACATTTTTTTGAAATTTGTGAATACATTTTTTTGAGTTTGTGAAACATTTTCTTTAAATGTGTGAATCTTTTTTTGAGTTTGTGAATACATTTAAAAAAAATTTAAACAAATTTTTGAGTTTGTGAATACATTTATGAGTGTTTAGAACACATTTTCGAGTTTGTGAATACATTTTTGAGTTTTGAGAACATATTTTTGAGTTTGTGAATACATTTGAGTTTGTGGAGTTTTGGCTGTAATTTCACTTCAAATCATAACGTTCATAAATTTGGGCTGGTGAGCTTGCACACAGTTTTGAATCCCTTCCTCTCACGAATCTATTTATTAACAGTAGGGAATCAGTAATGTCACCAATCGAAACACACACTTTAGTGTAGAAGGGGCCTAAGACCTTAGCTTCAGACTTCTTCTGTTTGTTTGAGATTGTCATTACTGCCACACGTGGTGGAAAAGTGTATTGCAACTTGGTACTGCTGCAGCCCATACGGACCACAGGTGAGAAACCCATATTTTGGTTAAGAAACACTGATCTAGACCACACATGTAGAGTAAAATCATCATAGGTCCCTTTTATTTGTAGCACTCCATCAGCAAGGACAACTGTGACTCACTTTCTAAAGAAACATTCAGTAAACATTAACCGTCAACATATTCAATGTGTTCAAGAGTTTTGCACCAAGCTCAGAGTCGGTTAAGTTGTTTGCGCTGGGCGTGTAGACCTATGGAAAACCTGAAGGCAACTTTCCTTTGTCAAAGCAGGGGGAAAAATATCCTGCAACCTTGAGAGCTATTGTGTGGTGAATGTAACTAAATATGAGTGCTCATACTAAAGCATTATTATTCCGAACAATATGCACCCATATAATTTCCTTCAAGTCTGGCTGTTAACGTGTCAAACTACTGCATGATTCTTCACCAACTACATTAAGGTCGGACAACAGAGTGTTCAGCCTTTGGACTCAAGAGATATGTGCACTGCTTGAGACCTCCTGAAATAACCTCCCCATTGTGCAAGCACCTCAAAACAGCCTTTGAAGAGTGTATTTGTGAGGCCACACAAGTTTGCAAATTCTCTTACAGGGAGAGCACTCTTGACACAACTTCCATTTCTGTTTGCTTAGTTGTTTATTCTAATGCTACTGAGTCGCTTTCCATTTACATGTGTTTTACATGGTAATAACACATTATGGACTTAAGAGTCTAAAGGTTGAGTTGAGTCGGAGTTTATTTCGAACATGCGTGCATACAACATGATGTATCAGAATGTCCAGTTTCTCTATTCAACATGTTTGAAAAGGAGTAGGAAGAAGCAGAGCTTATTTAATCCTAACCCTTTTTCCTTTACATAGCAATTGCTAAAACTTTTGTTCAATTCCTGTTCTCAATTTATTCACAATATACCCCATAAGTAACAACAATAAAAATAAATAATAATTGGTGAAGTAAATTATATTTCATATAGTGAGATTAGTAAGATTATCTTGAAAATAAATGGATAGATGAGATAAATTCAGAATGTTTTTATCATGGTTCTTCTTCTTTGTACTTGTAAACACCTTAAGTTTGAAGAGTTTCGTGAAGTGGATCATATTAGTACATTGTTTGATTTCTTTGCTTAATCCATTCCACAATTTAATTCCACATACTGATATACTGAAGGTCTTAAGTGTGTACAAATGTTTTCAATTACATTTTTCTCTAAGATTATATTCCTCCTCTTTTGTTGAGAAGAATTGTTGTATATTCTTGGGTAGCAGGTTATATGCTTTGTGTATAATTTTAGCTGTTTGCAAATTCACTACGTCGTGGAATTTCAGTATTTTTGATTGAATAAATAAAGGGTTTGTATGTTCTCTATATCCAACATTATCTTTTTTGTAACACCGTTAATGAAAGAAGTGCACTTTTCTAGTTATTTCCCCATATTTCTACACAATAACTCAGATATGGTAACACTAGCGAGCGGTCGAGAATATGAAGTGATTTTTGAAAGTGTACCGAAGTTCATATCTGGTTTGAAGGAGAACTATTTCCTCCAACATGACAATATTGTTAAAATAATTGTATCTATTTTGAAGAAAGTGCACTTGCCCGTGACATAGCGGTGCCTTGTTCCACTTTGACTAAGTTAGCCGTATTGATAAAGCAACAAAACAAATTTGGCTTCAAAATAAAATGCACACGCGCCTTTTATAAAGAGAAACCAGCTCAGACTTATGTTTCAGTGCTTGTATAAGTAAGTAATACGTTTATGTAGTATTTATTTAAATCATAATTTAAATTGTCAACACTTACCATCGCTGAAGGTTGAACCTACACAGGGTACACTTTTAATATGAAAGCACAGTCTGAACTAGCATCCTCTCTCTCTCGCTAACTTGGGTCTCCTACCTGTAGCTCACAACCTGCCAGTTTTAGGTTGTAACTCCTTCGACGCCGAAAAAAAAAATTGCTTCACTCCTGTGCCGGTAAAACATTTAATGTCTTTAAGAGTGAGGGAGTAAAAAAAAAAACGAAACGAAACAAACGCCAATCTTCTGGCGGTGACGAAGCCAGCCAAGTTCAAGCTAACCGTGAGAGCGGCGAGTTTGACTGATGCTGCTCTTCGCCGTGTTGTGTTGTGTTGTGTTGTGTGTTTGTGTGTCTGTGTGTGTTGAGGTGGGCCGAGCTTACCTATAACCCACTTGTGTGCTCTCTGTTGGAGGATTACACGACGCTATTTACACGCCACGGACGCCGAGAATAACAACAAACACGGCTGTTCATGGCTACAAGAAGGTCTGAAGTCTCACTGGACTTAATATTAGGTCATTTTAAAAGTTATGCCTTGGTTTTCGTTTACAGACAGACTGCTACGAAAACCATAGCAAATGTAAATCCAATTAGTCTGTTCCAGACAGCCAAAACTATGAACACAAAATAATTGTTTTTAATAAATAATAGTGGTTACATGCAGAAAAAAATGCGTATTAAATATATATTGATGAATGAATTTGATCACTTTTGCAGAGCCCGGGGCTGATAAAAGTTCAATTAATCAAACTATAAATAACAATAAATTGATAACTTTCTTTCTTTCTTTTAGTTTATTTCGAACATGAACACACTTACAGTATAATACATCACAATTTCATATCATTTCACTTTTCATCCTGTCCGAAAAGGAGTAGGAAGAAGCTAAGCTTATTTAATCCTACCCCTTCCCCACTTCAGAGCGTTTACAAATATATAGAATCATTTACTGACCTTTTTATGTAATAAATTAACATCTGTGAATTAGTATACACAACAGTTTTGTAATATGTAATTAATTAATTCAGTCATTATTAACATACTGAGATGAAGAATATCTTACTTTCAATAAGGTTGAAAGTATTTCTCATAATTCTTCTTCTTTGTACTTTGTAAGCACTATTATTTTGAACAACCTCTTAAACTGGATCATATCAGTACAATGTTTAACTTCTTTACTTAATCCATTCCATCATTTAATTCCACATACTGATATGCTAAATGTTCTAAGTGTTGTACGTGCATACAAATGTTTTAAATTATTTTTTCCTCTAAGGTTATATTTCTCCTCTTTAGTTGAGAATTGTTGTACATTCTTGGGTAGCAGGTTATAGTTTGCTTTGTACATCATTTTAGCTGTTTGCAATTTTACCAAATCACCAAACTTTAATATTTTTTACTCAATAAATAAAGGGTTTGTATGTTCTCTATATCCAACATTATGTTTTATTCTAACTGATCTTTTTTGTAACACGGTTAACAAATGTAGCGCACATTTGTAGTTATTTCCCCATATTTCTACACAATAACTCAGATATGGTAACACTAGCGAGCAATAGAGAATATGAAGTGATTTTTGGCCCAGGACGTATTTTGCTTTATTCATTATTGAAATGTTTTTTGCCACCTTATATTGTATGTTTTGTATATGAGATTTCCAGTTAATTTGATCATCTATTAATACTCCCAAAAATATTGTTTCTTTTACCCTTTCAATGTCTACTCCGTCTATTTGTATTTGTGTATGATGCTCTTTTCTACTTTAAAAGGGGTCATCCATCCATCCATCCATTTTCTACCGCTTGTCCCTTTTGGGGTCGCGGGGGGTGCTGGAGCCTATCTCAGCTGCATTCGATCAAGATCATACAAAAGCACAAAATACAAAACAACCACACGCCAATGCTAAAGCAGGCAAAAAATATGCATTGTCTTCTTTAAAAAACAAACTACTGTATTTTTCGGACTATAAGTCACAATTTTTTTCATAGTTTTGGGTGCGACTTATACTCAGGAGCGACTTATGTGTGAAATTATTTACACATTACCGTAAAATATCAAATAATATTGTTTAGCTCATTCACGTAAGAGACTAGACGTATAAGATTTCATGGGATTTAGCGATTAGGAGTGACAGATTGTTTGGTAAACGTATAGCATGTTCTGTATGTTATAGTTATTTGAATGACTCTTACCATAATATGTTACGTTAACATACCAGGCACGTTCTCAGTTGATTATTTATGCGTCATATAACGTACACTTATTCAGCCTGTTGTTCACTATTCTTTATTTATTTCAAATTGCCTTTCAAATGTCTATTCTTGGTGTTGGGTTTTATCAAATAAATTTCCCCCAAAAATGTGACTTATACTCCAGTGCGACTTATATATGTTTTTTCCTTCTTTATTATGCATTTTCGGCCGGTGCGACTTATACTCCGGAGCGACTTATACTCCGAAAAATACGGTATATACATTAGCAAAACTCATGTGTCGCCACCTCATCACAGGGCCTAAAAGGGGTCATATTATGATTTGTTTGTCTACATTTTAAACATTTGCTCTACATAACATGTAATGGTTGTCCATTGATCAACATTTTGCGTAGTGAGCATTTTTGTCACATTTGCGACTAAAAATAGGTGTGTGCGAGTTTGGCGGAAAAAAAAAAAAAAGTAGCACACGTGCATATACATATTTTAACCCTTTCATTGCATTTTGCTCCCAAAATAAATCCATCCAAAGTTGATCAAACTAGAGTAAAATTGATGCCTGTCTGTATAGCATGTTTGAAATAAACTTAAACCATAACCAAATGGACTGTGATTGTGAAAGTGATTAAGAGCTGCGTGTCTCTTCCTCCTCCTCCAGTTGCTCACACATGTCTTAAACACGTAATAAACAAAGTCTTGGTGGTCAGTAAAACACAATGTTTTTTCACCACCTTAAAACTTGACACAAATCACACTGCGCGCTTGTAACTACGAGAGTTAGTTCGTTTGAGAATTTTTTTTCTTTCTGTGCTACAAAAAACTTTTCTGTGCTACTAATTAAAAAAAATAGTAGCACAGGTAGTAGCTACAAGTAAAAAAAGCTAAGCGTACAGCCCTGGAATATGTTTTAAAGACGATGTTCAAACTGCTTTCTGACCGTCTCTTTGGGATGCACCGTTTTGTGGGTGGTCCTCCACTTCGACAACATCTTCTCCCCGTCATCCATGTCGTAGTTTTTAGTGCTTCTATAGCAAGTCCACTGACAGATATAAGTTACAACTTAGACTTAGACTTCCTTTTTATTGTCATTCAAATTTGAACTTCACAGTACAGATAAGAACAACATTTTGTTGCATTAGCTTGTTGTAGTGCAGGATAAAAGAGCAATGAGGTGCAGATATAAATAAATAGATTACTGTACAGATAATATAGATAACTATACGCTACTTTGTATTAGAAAGGGCAACAGCGGGGGATGCATGTGCATGTGCGAGTCAGTCTGCCCCAAAACAAGAAGACTGAGAAAAAGAAGGATCTTATTAACCACAGGGTGGACTGCCATGGCGGATTCGCGCAAAGCACTTGGGGTAAATCTCGACCATATTCGAATAATCCATTGACATCACCAATGGAAAAAACGTCACCAATTGGGCAAACTCCAGAACAGCTCTTTTCCTGGAAGTTTGAAGGAAGGCAAGATTGTTGTATAAATATCTCTGGTTTGATTTCAAATTTTCAAGACTTGTGCAGATCCCAAATACACAAAAATAGGTACCAATAGGTAAGAAAAGGTAATTTTGCATAATAGATTCCCTTTAAGTAAACAATAATGTGGTGTGTTTGGTTTCTTCGTCTCACGCTTGCTGTCAGCGTACAAGAGGGTTCACTCTGCATTGCTCTCAACACCTGGGCTTGTTCGTTCACTGGCAGAATTTAATGAGCAGAGTAGGGATGTCCCGATCCAGGTTTTTGCACTTCCGATCCGATACCGATACTGACCGATACCGATACTGACCGATAATGGCCTATCCGAGCATGTATTAAAGTTTAAAGTTATTTAGCCTACTTAGTTGTCAGAATCATGTTGAAAGGGGTTTTAGTACTCTTGATAACAACTAGCCAGCTGAATTAGGGGAGTTTGAATAATACACAATGGTTGGTAAGAAGAAACTGGCCTGTTTATTCAAGGATAAACACAAAATAGACAAAATTATACATGACAAACAGAAATGGCATCATTGAAACTAGGGCTGGGCGATATGGCCTTTTTTTTAATATTGCGATATTTTAAGGCCATATTGCGATACACGATATATTTCTCGATATTTTGCCTTAGCCTTGAATGAACACTTGAGGCATATAATCACAGCAGTATGATGATTCTATGTGTTTTGATTGATTGATTGAGACTTTCACTAGTAGGTTGCACAGTGAAGTACATATTCCGTACAATTGACCACTAAATGGTAACACCCGAATAAGTTTTTCCAGGGGTCCACTTAAATTGATTCATGATACAGATATATACTATCAGATATATACTATCATCATAATACAGTCATCACACAAGATAATCACATTGAATTATTTACATTATTTATAATCCAGGGTGTGGAGGGGGGCGCCGGATGTAAGTGTCAAAAAGACAACTAAAAGAGTTTGATATGAGAATGAATCTAAAGTTAAAATATAGGGTAGAAATGCACCCATTTGCAGGAAATGTAGTCTTGATTTTCAAAATTTTCTTTCAAGGCTTGCATGTCTACATTAAAACATTCTTCTTCATACTGCATTAATATATGCTACTTTTAAACTTTCATGCAGAGAAGGAAATCACAACTAAAAAAAAAAAATCAAAATTTTTTTCATACGGTGTTGACGTGGAAATGTTTGCCTCGGCGATGGTGTGGACGTGTGGCACCGAATGAAGATAAGCGTCTCGACAGACCTTACAATATTTGAACAATGATGACGAAAACTGTTTTCTCTGTCGTGTCCGTGTGTCGAAAATTGTTATGCGCTTATTTTTTTATTTGATTTTGTGCGTGGCATAGATTTGCCGTGCGCAGAGGACGCTTGAGCAGGCGCGCACCTTAGCGGCTGCGCTAGCATCACAGCTAACGTTAGCCATGCTGCTACCTCGCTCACTGCTGGGAGAGGACGTATACGTATGTGACGTGTGTAAGAAGGTGCGCTCGCTGTCTGTAAGAGGGAGACACAGGAAAGAGTGAGAAGAGCCTGTCGTGTAATGCCAGCAGCTAAAAGCAACTGCGTTAGAATCCACAGACCTGTGGATGTGCTGAAGGTGTGCTGGAAAATGCGGAACGGAGCTTAGGGAACAGCAGAAAAGTGGAATGTATTATTTAAATCGGTGCGTTGGAAAACACGGACCGGAGTTTTTTTTTAAACTGGATCTGGATCGGCATTTTCCCATGCCTTGCCGATACGCATTTTTTTGCGAATATCGGCGGCCGATCCTATCCAAATATCGGATCGGGACATCCCTAGAGCAGAGTGAACCCTCTTGTCAGCCATCCACAATCTTTGTCTTTCAGAGTGGAGGCGGGACTGCTGGCTTCCTTTAGAAGCAACGCTATGTAACAAAAAATAGAGAGGAAAACAGGAGGGATGTGGCGAGCGATTAATCGGCCACCGATTACTGTAGTATTGGCCAGTTTTCATAAAAAAGTATGAGATCGCCATTTCCATTAATGCATTTTGTTGCAGATCGCAAACGGCGATCCCCTCTGGCTGATACAGTCGTGAACTGGCTTGTTGTGAAGTGTTTGCGATTCCAAAGATGTGAAGGACCTCAGACAGGCTGCAGGTAAGATGATTCTTTACTTCAATATACAAAGCAACATAACATAGGCCACTAAACTAAGAATAATGCACAGACTCTAACCTGGTGTGACAAATCATAACAAATACGCTGCATTTATTTGTACCGTAAGTATCAACATCACGTAGTATTATCACTGAAGGACGAGGCTGAAAATATTATGCACAGAGGACGAGAACAATTAAATAGTTTAAATATTGTGTTGATATTGTTAAACTATCAATAGCACTCACCAAAAGACATTGAACAGTATACAGTTGATACATGTGATTGGTATCGGCCGATCTCAATCATGGATGACCGGTATCAGAATCGGCAGCATAAAACCCTGTCCGAAAGAGCCCTAGAAAAAAAGATGAATGCAAAGCCAAATGTCCCGCTGTTGGAACATTTCGGCTTCAAAACCGAATTAACACGATTAGCATGTAAACATGGACTAACGAGACACATTTGTTAAAACATAGCAAAAATAAACAACAAAAAAAACCACCTGACCCAGTTTTTCCAATTGAAACAAAACACCTGCACTTGAAGATGTTCAGTATTTATTGAAGTGTAATTTTTGCTAAGAGATTGAGAGTCCATTTTACTTTAATGTTTATTCACTTATTTAGGATAATCAAAAGTTCCTTGCCTTCCAAGTACAAAGGTAAAAAAATACTAACGAAAAATAAAAGTTTATTACGTGTCAAAGACTTACATGCATGATTATTATTGTATTATATTATAATTACATTAGTGATTAAATTGTTTTTTTTTTTAAATAATGTTGACAACAATATAATTTATCAGCAATAATTTGTGGGAAATTGAATCGTCCAGCAATAAGAGACAAGAACACATGTCTTTTTTTTCTTTAGTATTCTATAGATGATAAAGAACGCTTGAATAATGCGGCTAATGGGAGTCACCGTTGTAGCCTTTCAAGTAGAGATGTCCGATAATATCGGACTGCCGATATTATCGGCCGATAAATGCTTTAAAATGTAATATCGGAAATTATCGGTATCGGTTTCAAAAAGTAAAATTTATGACTTTTTAAAACACCGCTGTACGGAGTGGTACACGGACGTAGGGAGAAGTACAGAGCGCCATAAACCTTAAAGGCACTGCCTTTGCGGGCCGGCCCAATCATATAATATCTACAGCTTTTCACACACACAAGTGAATGCATGCATACTTGGTCAACAGCCATACAGGTCACACTGAGGGTGGCCGTATAAACAACTTTAACACTGTTACAAATATGCGCCACACTGTGAACCCACACCAAACAAGAATGACAAACACATTTCGGGAGAACATCCGCACCGTAACACAACATAAACACAACAGCACAAATACCCAGAACCCCTTGCAGCACTAACTCTTCCGGGACGCTACAATATACACCCCCCGCTAACCCCCCCACCTCAACCCCGCCCACCTCAACCTCCTCATGCTCTCTCAGGGAGAGCGTGTCCCAAATTCCAAGCTGCTGTTTTGAGGCATGTTAAAAAAAAAAGCACTTTGTGACTTCAATAATAAATATGGCAGTGCCATGTTGGCATTTTTTTCCATAACTTGAGTTGATTTATTTTGGAAAACCTCACAACAAAATTAGGCATAGTAATGTGTTAATTCCACGACTGTATGTATCAGTTGATATCGGAATCGGTAATTAAGAGTTGGACAATATCGGAATATCGGATATTGGCAAAAATGCCATTCTTGGACAACTCTACTTTCAAGCCCTCTAAAATAACTTCAAAACCCTCCATCAACGTTTTATATACACACTGCAAGTCTATATATAATGTAGTAACAGACATGTTCATAACAATATGTAGTATGTTCACTATTTACCATATTTTGGTCATTTTATGCTTTGCCGGAAATTATTTCCTAAGCGCATTTATTTCCGATTCCACAGCAATGCAGTTCCGGGTTCCGTCAACAAATATGGGTTCCTACTTCCGGAACAAACGCTAGTCTGTTCTTATCATGGCAGACTTGGTAACTGACAACGAATACTAGTATTTTTGAACAAATGAGGATTAGCAACCTTATCTTTTTTAACCTGAATATACGGAGGATGAACTGCTGCCTATAGAAGCGAGCAGGAACAGATGATGAGACGTTGGAGCAGACGGAAGCCGAGAGAGTGAGGTCAGTGTGACTTGACGCTGCAAATGTGAAACTTGGAACCAAGCTATGCTGACAGAAAGGGAGTGCTTACCCAAAGTAAAAAAATGCCTCGGGCCAGCTGGACCAAACACATTGAGTGAGTCACTTTATTACGGACCATGATACATGCAGTACATCATGCTTGTGACAACGACATACGCTGTCTGGCTAGCTGTGTACAAACAAAACATGAAGTGTGAGCTAATACTTTACAGATACTGTAATATGATTGTTCATGTTTTTCAGTCCGTACAAATAGGTGTCGTATCGCGTTGTGTATTACAAACTCAAACGTGTTTCGTGTTGACGTAGAAGGTAGCTTATCTCTTGCCATAGTTAGCTTTTACGGCTAATACCGAAGCACGCCGACGTGTTACTATGCTAGAAAGAGAGTTCCTCAGTGTTCGCTCTTACAATAACAATGCAGCTACAGCTTGTTTATTATACAGGTTACGGAACGAAATTTGAAGTATTGTTGACGGTTTTTGAATGCATTTTTAAAGTGATTTGGAGGTAGAATTGATTGCTCCCGTTAGCTGCATTGCTAGCTATCGAGAACGAGCCGATTTTTACATGTTTGAATGCAAAAAAAACAAAATTTTGTCTTCTTGTCTCTCATAATGATTGTGGCGACAGGCACATTTTTCAAAAAAGTGCAGTTCCTGTTTAACCTCTAAAGGCCTTAGTGGCCACATGCGTGGACAGCACCTTTTAGCTCCTATTTCTAAAATTGTGTACACTACTGAATTGGGGTCTTATGCCGACATATGGACACTTATACTGCTATCTGGTGGTGTCAGAAGAGTATAACATACAATGGAATTTGGAAAAAAAAAGTGTAAAAATACAAATGTGCATGTCACTACACATTAAGTACACGTTTGTGCACTTATGAACTGAGTACACCATATTAAAAGATGATTTTTAGTTTTTATTCTAATTAGGGTCCAATAAGCCCAAATAGTAAAGAGAAATAAAAAAAACTTGTAAACAAACAGCTTGGGCCTTAAGAGGTTAAGGGAATAAGAGAACAAATACAACAGGGAAAAAACCCAAATAAACACAGCATTTAAACCTCACACAAAAACAAAAGTTACCGTACTTTCGTCCCCAAGCTTTGAACTTTATACAATAGTGCGGTTAATCTATGGATTTTTCTTTACTCAAGGCTAAATTATGGAATGGATTAAGCAAATAAATCAAACAATGTACTAAAATGATCCACTTTAACTGTTCAAACTCAGTTTTTAAAAAGTACAAGGAAAAAGATTCCTGATAAACATCATGAACCTTATTAAAAAGGAGAACATTTTATTAATCTCATAAAGGATGAATAATTACATTGACTCTTCTGTTTTGTTTGATCAGCCGTTTTTCTGCCGTGTTGCAGGCACCGTTTGTAAACAATTACATAATCTTTCTATTTAAATATCTCATTTCACAACGTATATAACGGCTAATATATGAGGATGTCGTTGTGGCTTGTGCAGCCCTTTGAGACACTTGTGATTTAGGGCTATATAAATAAACATTGTTTGATTGATTGATAATATATGAAAAAATATTTTTTTCTTTGAAAAGTTGGTGGGGGTTCTTATATTCCAGTTCAGCTTATGGTCTGGAAAATACGGTATTTGTACATCTAAAGGCCAAAATAGAACAAGACTAATTAATGAAAACCTAGTGTAAATCATGTAGAAAAACATAGATTGGGGATACAGGTGGGACATTCAACACAAGAAAAAAAAACATCGGAAAGAATGTGAAAAATAGACTGGAAGATTCACAAGAAGCCTAAAACAAGAATCTGAACAGGAAATCTTAAGATCAGCCATATCAAATCATTGCAAAATAAATAACCACATCATGGACCGGGACAACGTCAAAATCATTGCTAAAAAATTCAAAGGTGTCCCATCGTATCCATTCTGCTGCTGACGCAGTAGCTAGCTTACCTCTTGCCGTAGCTTGCTTACAGTTCCGTTGCAAGGCGATGTGTTACTCCGCTAAAAAAAGTGTCCTTCAGTGGTTGCTCTTACAATAACAATGTCGCTACAGCTTAGTCATTACACAAGTTATGGAATGTACATGAAGTATTGTTGGCGGTTTTTGGATGCATTTTTAATGTGATTTAGAGGAAAAATGGATTGCGTCAATAATCTGCATTGCGAGCCACCTAAAACGAGCAGACTACTATAAATTAGAATGAAAAAATAAACATAACCTTTGGTCTTCTTGTCTCTCATAAGGGTTGTGAACAACATTCCAAAAAAGTGCAGTTCCCCTTTAAATAAGAATAACAGACCAAATTAAATGTTACACAGCTGTAACTCCCTGGCACTAAACCTGCAGAAAGTAGTTCAGTTTTCGCTATATTCACATTTTCACACTTTGCACTTTTTATTTTATTAAGCATTTTTTGCATATTCCTTATTTTTGCACCTTAATTTAAAGAGGTTATTGTTCAGTGTTTGTTGTGATTTTAGAATTGTGTTTACGTTGAGTGTTTTTCATGGTTGTGTTGACCTTTACTTAGCTGAGGGGATTATAATCAGGGGGAGGTTACATTTTGAATAACAATCTTTACATGTATTATATTTTTCTTTTGGTCCTTATTTTCAATAGGTCATAAAATATATGAATAATTATTGACATCGACCAATATAAAACGCTTATATGCTGAGACAGTTTTCAGACGAATTGATAAATTACTCGATTACTAAAATTATCAATTGCTGCAGCCCTAAAATACTTATTAAATGTAAATTTGGCGTTGTGATAACAGATAAACTGAGCAATATTTTAGCTTAAAAATGTTTGACGAGAACCAAATTGTGCGAAAAATGGTGTGTATAGTTTGTAAGGTTATGTAAGGTTTCATGGCACCATGCTGAGTTGTGCTGCTAATACTTTGATAACCTCCATTATTAAAAACATGTTCATTTCTTAGCATGATGCAATGCACTTCTCCACAACTGCAATATTACAATATTGTTCAATGATCTTTCAAATGTAAAAATAAACATTTGAATATAATTGAATAACCAGAGCCTGATGTTGCATGAGTGAAGGCAGACATGGGAAAAAGTCATGCACATGTGCAGTACATTTCCAGCACCATGTGCTGCTCTGTGATTGGGTCAGGTGCAACATGAGCTATTAGATAGGCGGGGCTCACCTGCACAGTCACATGTGACGCTTACCTTGCCGCTATCCTCTGGTTGCAGTTACCATGAAGGTGGCGGTAGTGGGCGGGCGGGTAGTAAGTGTCCTGGCCTGCTGCCTCGTCGGCAGGCAGGGCCTTAGGGCTGGCTGCGTAGATAGTGCATCCCATGAACACCTCCTGGAAGACGGCCTCCCTTGTCCCAACAGCGAGCAGAGCGGGTCCTGGAGGTGTCCTGATGTCCCGTCCTGATGGCAGCCAGCTGCTTTGTGGGGAAAATCCATTGGCTCAGCACTTTTCTCTCTTAACCCCTCCTTCCCTCCGATGCTCTCCCTCTCTCTCTTGAGCCCAGAGCACAGAGGATAATCAGATTCCACATTTACACTCCACAAAATCATGCCCGGCGTAATCGCTCCCCATCACTGATGTTGCATTATGCTAATGCACACAGCTGAGTATAGCCGTTATAGGGATGGGCGATACGGCCTACAATAACGATATACATATCACCATATAAGAATTTAGCTACTGACGTATGCAGTAACATTAATGCCTCATTTCCTGTTGTGAACTATTAATCTACTTGCTAATTCACTGTTAGTATCTGGTTAAAATTCTTCTGTTGTTGGATACTTTACATTAGTTTTGGGTGATACAACAAATCAATCAAAGTTTACTTATATAGCCCTAAATCACGAGTGTCTCAAAGGGCTGCACAAGCCACAACGACATCCTCGGCTCAGATCCCACATCAGGGCAAGAAAAAACTCAACCCAATGGGATGACAATGAGAAACCTTGGAGGGGACCGCAGATGTGGGGACAATGGACGTCGGGTGGATCTAGCATAATAGTGTGAGGGTCCTGTCCATAGTGGATCTAATATAATAGTGTGAGAGTCCAGTCCATAGTGGGGCCAGCAGGAGATCATCTTGAGTGGAGACAGGTCAGCAGCGCAGAGACGTCCCCAACTGATGCACAAATGAGTGGTCCACCCTGGGTCCCGACTTTGGACAGCTAGCGCCTCATTTGTGGTCACCGAATCTGTGCCCCCCCTTTCCACGAAGGAGAGGGGGGAAGAGCAGAAAAGAAACGGCAGATCAACTGGTCTAAAAGGGGGGTCTATTTAAAAGCTAGAGTATACAAATGAGTTTTAAGATGGGACTTAAATGCTTCTACTGAGGTAGCATCTATAACTGTTACCGGGAGGGCATTCCATAGTACTGGAGCCCGAATAGAAAACGCTCAACAGCCCGCAGACTTTTTTTTGGGCTCTGGGAATCACTAATAAGCCAAAGTTCTTTGAGCGCAGATTTCTTGCCGGGACATATAGTACAATACAATCAGCAAGATAGGATGGAGCTAGACCGTACAGTATTTTATACGTAAGTAGTAAAACCTTAAAGTCACATCTTAAGTGTACAGGAAGCCAGTGCAGGTGAGCCAGTATAGGCCTAATATGATCAAACTTTCTTGTTCTTGTCAAAAGTCTAGCAGCCGCATTTTGTACCAACTGTAATCTTTTAATGCTAGACATAGGGAGACCCGAAAATAATACGTAACAGTAATCGAGACAAGATGTAACGAACGCATTAATAATGATCTCAGCGTCGCTAGTGGACAAAATGGAACGAATTTTGAGCAATGTTACGGAGTTGAAAGAAGGCCGTTTTAGTAACACTCTTAATGTGTGACTCAAATGAGAGAGTTGGGTCGAAGATAATACCCAGATTCCTTACCGAGTCGCCTTGTGTAATTGTTTGGTTGTCAAATGTTAAGGTGGTATTATTGAATAGGTGTCGGTGTTTAGCAGGACCGATAATCAGCATTTCCGTTTTCTTAGCGTTGAGTTGCAAAAAGTTAGTGGACATCCATTGTTTCATTTCATTAAGACACGCCTACAGCTGACGACAATCCGGCGTGTTGGTCAGCTTTGGGGGCATGTAGAGTTGGGTGTCATCAGCATAACAGTGAAAGCTAACACCGTATTTGCGTATGATGTCACCTAGCTGCAGCATGTAGAGGCTGAAGAGTGCAGGGCGAAGAACCGAACCCTGTGGAACTCCGCACGTTACCTTAACATACTTCGAGGTCACATTGTTATGGGAGACGCACTGCATCCTGTCAGTAAGATAGGAGTTAAACCAAGACAAGGCTGAGTCTGACATACCAATACGTGTTTTGATACGCTCTAATAAAAAATTATGATCGACAGTACCGAAAACAGCGCTAAGATCAAGAAGCAGCAACATGGATGACACATCACATGGATGACACATCAGCATCCATCGTTAGCAATAGATAGTCAAAAATAGTCATTTTTGCGAAGGCGGTCCCCGTAGAGTGATTTGCTCTGAAACCGGATTGAAAGGGTTCAAAGAGATTGTTAGACTTTAAGTGTTCATTTAGCTGCTGTGTTAAATGAACGTTTATTTTTTAAATAAACGTAAGGTGGAACACCGGCTGGTAGTTTACCATGAGGTCAGGATTGATGTTAGGTCTTTTGAGCAGAGGATGAATAACCGCTTTTTTGAATGCTAGGGAAACAGTGCCAGAGGAAAGTGATAAGTTTATATTATTTAGCACTGGTGGTCCTAATATTACAAACAGTACCTTGATAAGTTTCCCAGGAAGTGGGTCAAGTAAACATATTGTTTGTTTCATTCCATTTACACGCCGTAGGAGTTCCTCTAATGTTATTTCATCAAAAAGAGAAAGACTATTTTGGAGGGCAATATCCGTCGTAAATACATTCGTATCTGTGTTAATAAAACACAGTTGTAGCTGGGATGCGTTGTCTTTAATCTCCTTTCTAATGAGTTCAATTTTCTTATTAAAGAAATTCATAAGGGGGGACGGCGTGGCGCAGTGGAAGAATGGCCGTGCGCGACCCGAGGGTCCCTTGTTCAATCCCCACCTAGTACCAACCTCGTCATGTCCGTTGTGTCCTGAGCAAGACACTTCACCCTTGCTCCTGATGGGTGCTGGTTAGCGCCTTGCATGGCAGCTCCCTCCATCAGTGTGTGAATGTGTGTGTGAATGGGTAAATGTGGAAGTAGTGTCAAAGCGCTTTGAGTACCTTGAAGGTAGAAAAGCGCTATACAAGTACAACCCATTTATCATTTATCATTTATAAAGTCATCTGCCGAGTGGGTGGAGCTACTGGGAGGAGTCTCTTTTTGGGTTAGCGAAGCTACTGTACTGAACAAATATTTAGGATCGTTTTTGTTGAGGCGGATGATATTTGAGTAGTAATTAGCTTTTGCTAAGGTAAGCATGTGTTTATAAGTTATTAAACTATCACTCCATGCTTGATGGAAAACTTCAAGTTAAGTCGCGTGCCATTTGCTTTCCAGCTTTCTACATGCTGGTTTAAGAGCTCTAGTTTCTTCTGTAAACCATGCGGTTCGCCTTTTAGGGGCAATTTTTAGCTTTAGCGGTGCTATACTATCAATGGTGTCACGCAGAGCGTTGTTAAAGTTGTTAGTGAGGTTATCAGTAGAGCCCACATAATTTGGGAATGGCGCCATTACCGAAGGCAGTAGGTCAGCAAGAGTCATCATTGTGACAGCATTCATGTTGCGGCTGCTAAAGCAGTGATTATTATTAGCTTGTTGACAATGAGTCAGAACTTCTAATTTTATAAGGTAATGATCGGACATTACTTTAGTATACGGGAGTATCATAACTTTGGAGGTGGTGACACCCCTGCCCAGCACTAGACCTATCGTATTACCATTGCGATGCGTGGGTTCATTTATTATTTGTGACAGACCACAGCTATCAATTATAGTCTGGAGCGCCACGCACGGAGGGTCTGATGGGGTACTCATATGGATATTAAAGTCCCCCATTATAATTATATTGTCGGCGTGCGTTATTAAATCAGCGACAAACTCAGTGAGAATTCACTGATAAAGTCCGAATAGGGCCCAGGGGGGCAATAGATAACCAGGTAGAGAGGCAGCGGTGCGACAGACCTCAGAGTAAGCACCTCAAATGATTTATATTTATTACTTAGGTTAGGGGTAAGGTTAAAGTTTTCATTGTATATTAGTGCGACACCCCCCCTATCCCTTTTAAGGGGACGGGCAATATGCGCATTTGTATAGTTAGGAGGAGATGCCTCGTTAAGCGCAAAAAATGTGTCTGGTTTAAGCCAGGTTTCACTGAGACCAATGACGTTAAGATTGTTGTCTCTAATGACATCATTAACTAATAACGTTTTGGGAGACAATGATCTTATGTTTAAAAAGCCCATATTATAGGTAGTGGGCTGTTTTGAGGAATTTTTGTTAAAAGTTATCCGTAGTAGTAATATTAATAATGTTGCGTTTATTTTGCGTAGTGTGCCGTAAATAATTTCGACTATATCTAGGGGTTGATATGACTGGAATCTTCAGATTGCTTCCTGTGCTGTGATAAACTGAACGCGTCATAATTTGCCACCTCAGTAGAATGCATGTCCACCTCTGGCACAGTCACTGCAGAAAAAACCTTATGTGAGTTGTGTATTATTCCAGGAGAAATGCTATGTGTGCAGGGATTCTCCAGCCTGCTGCTGGTTAGTTCTAGCTTAACTGACTCCTCACCCGGACTAACAGACACTGTAATTGCCTGTGACCGGGCTTGCTCTAGTGTAGTTAGTCAAGTGTGACTCAAACAATAATCTATGTTCCTAGGCAGGATGATGGCGCCTTCCTGGTTAGGGTGAAGGCCGTCCCTCATCAACAAGCCCGGTTTGCCCCAGAAAGAGGGCCAATTATCAATAAACGTTGTCCCTGTTGTCTACAAAAATTAGCCAGCCACTTGTTAAGCAAGACTTGTCAGAATAATTGTATATAAGTTATCACACAACTTGTTTTCCCATAAGTTCAGGCTGCCCTGCGAGAAGACAAAAGCTGTCTTTGTTCTTATCAAGCAAAAGGCTTGTAAAACTCCATTGTGTGTGATGTGATGCGACGTGGAGGTGTCGGTTTCCCTGATCTATTGGAAAGCCACAGCAAGACGTTGTCATGACCCGAGATCTACAAAGCAGAGAGGGAGCAGACCTGACACGGCTCCAGGCACCTTTTCTTTTAACTGTTTATGACCGAGTGCGGCAGCTGTTTATGACCTCCCTCCCCTTAGAAACAGCTGCAGCCATGTAATCAGGAAATGCCCAAATACAGGAGTAGGCGTGGAGCTCCCTCCTCTGAGTGGTGGGGTGACGATGTACGAGGGTCCATACACACATGCGCTCTCCTCGTGATCTAAATTGAATCCTGTCTCTGTTTGATTCCTTTGCTTCTTGTCTTGTCTAATAGATGTCATCGGTGTTTGAACCTGACAAGACTAATCTGCTATATCTCTCATCATTGCCTCTCGCAGGCCGGGGGCCAGAGACAAGTACTCGATGCCTGGACATCTTTCTAGCGAGATTACAAGTCCTAGCTATGTTCCTCTTTGTAATCTCTGACTGTCTCATTCTAGTGTCATTGGAGCCAACGTGTACAACTATGTTCGCATAACTAGTGGTGCGATTAGCCTGTCGTACGTGTTTACTAGGCTTGTTGCGAGTTAGCTGCCTGAGATTAGCTTCAATGTCAGGTGCTCTGGCCCCGGGAATACACTTCATTGTGGCTAGTTTGCTAAGCTTTATGTTTCGGGTGATGGAGTCGCCTATGACTAAAGTGTGGTGCCCGGTAGACTGGGGTGTAGGACTAGCTAAAGGGATAACTCTATTATGCGTCTCAACCGGTTCACCGTTGCTTATAGGCCGCTTAGGACTGCTATAAACTGTGCTAGTTAGCTCGCTACAGCTAACGCTAGCAGACACAGCCCTCTAGTAGAGCCAACCTATCCATGAGAACGGTGCACGAAGACCAGGGAGCCATACTCACGGTATTTCTTTCACCGAGCCGACTTCTTGCTGTCTTCAGGGAAGTGGTCGCGACGTGTGGGGAGCAGACGCCTTCAGACCGACGCCGCCTTTCTCCGCGCTAGCTTCGTTAGCTTAGCAGCTAACTAGCTGAGAGAGGGGCGGTGAGACAGAGATCGGGTGATTTGCAAGTTAAATAAGACTACTAAGTATGTTTGGGAAGTAGTAAAGAAAGCTGTAAAACAATTAGAAGCACACAGAGAGAACGATACTTAGCTTTTTCGCAACAGCGAGCAGTCACTCACGGGTATCGGTCCAATACCAATGCTGATACCTCACATTTTCAAGATCAGTGAATGATTCCATTTTTGATCACAATTATAATCAGACAAAAACACAGGATGGCATTGTCGCAATAATAATTGATTATTTAAATTATTTTCTATTATTGGCTCTAATTTGAATCCTTTTTGCCCTTAAATTCATCCTGTGTCCAGGGACTTATTTACTGAGTTTGCAATCAATAAAAAAACAACATAATATTTTTTGATGATGAAGAATATCGATCTATAGATCGATATTCTCCTGTGGTTATAACCACAGGAGTATTGGTATCGTTACAGTCGACATATGTATCGATCCACCCACCTATGTCTACATTTAAGAGCTCTAGCTTGTGGTTAACATATCCTCCTACAGTGTGTGGTGTAGCATGTTTAGCTATTCCTCGTCCTCCAGTGATAATGGTACTTAACATAGTTGATTTGCCGCCATGGAGGTGAGGATTACTTACTTAGAAGTGGATTTGCGCTGTGGAGAGACGTTAGCTGCTGGCAAGAAAGTTACATTGCTTTTCACTGTCAAATTTTCAAACCCAGCTAGAATGCATTATCACGACAGTAATAAAAGCTCTATCGTCAGCCAAATTGATATCGTACATCATATCGTCTATATTGCACGACCCTAACCCACCATCGTGATGCCGACATTGTACAGTACCATAATTAAGAATAATTTATCGACGGCCAGTAAATATATGCCTCAGAGTGTAAAGGTTGTTACTTCATGTCCAGTGGGCTCTAATAATGTTAAAAAAATATTTAAAAGCTTGTAAAGAGGTGGTTTATAAAAATATTTTATTGATAATTGTTTCCTATGCCGTGGAAATTAATTTATCGCAGGTTATGTCTGGAACCAATTAACAGCGACGATTATTAAAAGTTAAAGTACCAATGATTGTCACACACACACTAGGTGTGGCGAAATTATTCTCTGCATTTGACCCATCACCCTTGATCACCCACTGGGAGGTGAGGGGAGCAGTGGGCAGCAGCGGTGGCCGCGCCCGGGAATCATTTTTGGTGATTTAACCCCCAATTCCAACCCTTAATGCTGAGTGCCAAGCAGGGAGCTAATGGGTCCCATTTTTATAGTCTTTGGTATGACTCGGCCGGGGTTGGAACTCACGACCTATATTATATGATTTTTAGAAAAAGGGGTTAAATGTATCTCCTTGATCAGTGTTGCAAATGAAAAAATGCAGTTTCGCCCCAGATGTGCCCCGGTTTTTGTATATACTGTTTTGGTTATCGTACGGCAGGACAAAGTAGTGCCTTTGCCCGCGTATCAGTACGCCGGAACAAAGAATGCCACATGTTGGTCAATAAGTTTTTGTAAAAATTTGCCCATCTTAAATAAAGTCAAAATGATGGTAAACGTTATTATATTCATTTCATTCTGCATTGAAATTTGAATTATTCTGTATGGAGTGTGGTTTGTGTTCATTTTTCGAGTGTCAGGAATAGGGATGTAACAGTATGAAAATGTCATATCACGATCATGTTGACCAAAGTGATCACGGTTATCATTATTTTTGTGGTATTGTTGAATGTGCTCAAAAACTACTTCTACACACACTGAAATCTTTTAGCCAAGTTTTATTTGTAAAACTCAATAACCATTTTCTTGGCATTTTAACCAAGTTTTATTTGTAAAACTCAATAACATTTTTCTTGGCAGAAGAAATATTAATTATTGTTCTGGCTTCTTGTGTAGGGCAAAGCGAGTGTTGCACGTGTGACGGTTTATGTGACGCGGGTCGGTTCAATGTGCACAATTAAATAGCTTAGTTGCTCGTACAGTTATTAGAAGTTAATATTGGGGTATGTCGTTTCTTAATGGGGAACGACTATTGTCTTTTGTATTAATGTTAGCATTTAAGCTTGCTAGCCAGTCATTAGCACACTTAGCGTGCCAGCTTGCTTCCCCAGTAAATGACCAGTATCACCGCTGTGTGAGTATGCCTGGGCAAATAACACATTTTGCTCGGCAATGTATTGACCTACAAACAATTGCCGGTAAACGAAATTGCCATAATTTTTTTGACACCAAATTAATCACTGATGTAATGGTAATACATAATAATAATGCAAGTATACACTTTCAAATGCAATAAACGTGTATTTCTCGTATATTTTAACATTGCAATTGAAATGTAAACTTTTACATAAATGAAACAAACAAATACTAAAAATACAATATACTTTGTCTATTAGCAAAATTTTGCACTTGAATAAAAATCACAACCAAAACCAAAAAATAGTTCTGTCTCTGTTCAGGACGGGTTGGGACCCTCAAATGTACACAACCAAAACAATAAATAAAATGGCTAAATAAAGTTATTGTGACCAAAATGTTTACACACACACACACACACACACACACACACACACACACACACACACACACACACACACACACACACACACACACACACACACACACACACACACACACACACACACACACACACACACACACATAAAAGAGACAAACTACATTTCTATCCTTTCCGGTATTTTATTGAAAAAAGAAAAACAGCATACTGGCACCATACTTATTTTGATTATTGTTTCTCAGCTGTTTGTACATGTTGCAGTTTATAAATAAAGGTTTATTAAAAAAATAAAAATAAAAAAAATAAAAAAAAGAAAATTGCCTCTGCGCATGCGCATAGATCCAACGAATTGATGACTAAATTAATCGCCAACTATTTTTCTAATCGATTTAATCGATTAGTTGTTGCAGCCCTAACATATATACAAACCTCATTTAATGCGTTTTCTTTATTTTCATGAATATTTACATTGTAGATTGTCACTGAAGGCATCAAAACTATGAATGAACACATGTGGAGTTATGTACTTAACAAAAAAAGGTGAAATAACTGAAAACATGTTTTATAGTCTAGTTTCTTCAAAATAACCACCCTTTGCTCGGATTACTGCTTTGCACACTCTTGGCATTCTCTCGATGAGCTTCAAGATGTAGTCACCTGAAATGGTTTTCACTTCACAAGTGTGCCTTATCAGGGTTGATTAGTGGAATTTCTTGCTTTATCAATGGGGTTGGGACCATCAGTTGTGTTGTGAATGAGAAGGTGTCCAAACTTTTGGATATATATACAGTACATATGAATATAGATATATATATACATTGTATATATATATTTATACACATATGTGCAAACCCTGTTTCCATAGGAGTTGGGAAATTGTATTAGATGTAAATATAAACGGAATACAATGATTTGCAAATCCTTTATGTTGTCTTTGTAGCATATTCAACTGAATATGGGTTGAAAATGATTTTGCAAATCATTGTATTCCGTTTATATTTACATCTAACACAATTTCCCAACTCATATGGAAACGGGGTTTGTATATTTATATACATATATATGTGTAAATATATATATACATATATATATATATATATATGCATATATTTTATAGATCAATTCTCAAAAATTAGGAATCGAGTTAGAATCTGAAAAAAATGCAATTTGGATGTGTATTGATGTTTTTAAGTAACCCCTAAAATGAGTTGTGACAAAAAGTGGAGTAATGATGCTATCTACTGTACAGTGTTGTATCAAAATACATCATACAAGCTACAGTCGCAGATAGTCCCATTATAAGGTGTTTATGAGCAAGGGCAAACACAACAAACATTTAAGTCAAGTACTGTATTGAATGAACTTGTAGTCAACGCAGCCAAAGTTATTAGGACAGATTGTCTCATAAAAAGATTTATTTTTTCCAGCCCAAATTTACAAAGGCAAGTTACAGAGTATTGTATCAAAAAAAAGAACCATGGCAATGTACACTTTTCACAAACTCCTGAAGGGAGGGAGAGAAGAGGAGAGGGTGGAAGAGAGAAAGAAAAAGTTCTGGATGTCTAACATAGAAAAGAAGACTTCGCAGACATTGTAAACATCCTTGCAAGCACCGCTGGCGGTACTTTGTGTGACAGGAAGTGGGATCAGGGAAGGACGAACGAGACGAGGCGTCGAGAAAGTTCAACTAGGCACCGACTGCTGGCCAATAAATATACTCTGCACCATGAAACTAAACATTTTCCGTTATGTTGAAAGCAAACATGAACCTTTCTGGCTTTTCATACACTTTTTTTTTCTTCTTTTTTTTTTTTTCAAAATAGAATATAGGATTTATTTTCACAGGGCTTTTTTTTTTTGCTGACTACTGATATTATATTACTACTCTCTGAGCAAACAAATGCACTTGTCACAACCATTATTGGATCACACTACTGTATGTATGCAGTCTGCTGGTACTAGAACCACCACTGACTTGACATCACAGCCGCCTACATGATCATGTATTATTAGCCTGACAGATTCAATACTAATCAAACACCACGTTCATCAGATTCAGCCTTTTGTCGTCGTTTACAGGGTCCAACACGTCAAGGAGGTGTTTTTGTACTGGGTTAGGGTTACTTGATGTATCTGAGGACGTTCAACTGTGTTGAAATGAATGCACACATGTTCAAAGTGTGGTCGGTGTCCACATTTCTGGGATTGATGTCAAAGTAAACATTTGAATATACAATGCAGCAACACACACACTTCTCACAAGAAGTAGCTACAGATATTTGTTTGAAACTTCAGGTTCATTATGTCTTCTTCATATACTTTGCAGTTTTCTTCCGAGTCAGACAATATTTTCGGTACAATGGACGGATTTTTTTACCTGATATGTTCGGACTGCCATCTGCAGTCTTCCAGAAAAGGGTCACCTGACCATTGTCGCCCATCAGCTGTTCTTATAGGCGTGGCCAACCAGGCACACCTGTCAAGTCAAGTCATCATTTGAATTTGTTAGCAATGATTTTGGCGTTGTCCCAGTCCATGATGTGGTTATTTATTTTTGCAATGATTTGATATGGCTGATTAAAGGGGAACATTATCACAATTTCAGAAGGGTTAAAACCATTAAAAATCAGTTCCCACTGGCTTATTTTATTTTTCGAAGTTTTTTTCAAAATTTTACCCATCACGCAATATCCCTAAAAAAAGCTTCAAAGTGCCTGATTTTAAAGTTAAAGTTAAAGTACCAATGATTGTCACACACACACACTAGGTGTGGCGAGATTATTCTCTGCATTTGACCCATCACCCTTGATCACCCCCTGGGAGGTGAGGGGAGCAGTGGGCAGCAGCGGTGGCTGCGCCCGGGAATCATTTTGGTGATTTAACCCCCAATTCCAACCCTTGATGCTGAGTGCCAAGCAGGGAGGTAATGGGTCCCATTTTTATAGTCTTTGGTATGACTCGGCCGGGATTTGAACTCACAACCTACCGATCTCAGGGCGGACACTCTAACCACTAGGCCACTGAGTAGGTTAACCATCGTTATATACACCCGTCCATTTCCCTGTGACGTCACACAGTGATGCCGATACAAACAAACATGGCGCATAGAACAGCAAGTTTATAGCGACATTAGCTCGGATTCAGACTCGGATTTCAGCGGCTTAAGCGATTCAACAGATTAGGCATGTATTGAAACGGATGGTTGTAGTGTGGAGGCAGGTAGCGAAACCGAAATTGAAGAAGAAACTGAAGCTATTGAGCCATATCGGTTTGAACCGTATGCAAGCGAAACCGACGAAAACGACACGACAGCCAGTGACACGGGAGAAAGCGAGGACGAATTCGGCGATCGCCTTCTAACCAACGATTGGTATGTGTTTGTTTGGCATTAAAGGAAACTAACAACTATGAACTAGCTTTACAGCATATGAAATACATTTGGCAACAACATGCACTTTGAGAGTGCAGACAGCCCAGTTTTCATCAATTAATATATTCTGTAGACATACCCTCATCCGCTCTCTTTTCCTGGGGGTCTGGCGGCAGATTTCTTTGACTTTATCGTTGGAAATGCATCTGCTTTGAGCGTCGCAGGATATCCACACATTCTTGCCATCTCTGTCGTAGCATAGCTTTCGTCGGTAAAGTGTGCGGAACAAACGTCCAATTTCTTGCCACTTTTGCATCTTTGGGCCACTGGTGCAACTTGAATCCGTCCCTGTTCGTGTTGTTACACCCTCCGACAACACACCGACGAGGCATGATGTCTCCAAGGTACGGAAAACAGTCGAAAAAACGGAAAATAACAGAGCTGATTTGACTCGGTGTTTGTAATGTGTTTGAGAAAATAGCGGATTGCTTCCCGATGTGACATCACGTTGTGACGTCATCGCTCCGAGAGCGAATAATAGAAAGGCGTTTAATTCGCCAAAATTCACCCATTTAGAGTTCGGAAATCGGTTAAAAAAATATATGGTCTTTTTTTCTGCAACATCAAGGTATATATTGACGCTTACATAGGTCTGATGATAATGTTCCCCTTTAAGATTTCCTGTTCATAATCTGGTTTTAGGCTTCTTGTGAATCTTCCAATTGTCTCTTTTTCACATTCTTTACAATGTTTTTTTTTCTTGTGTTGAATGTGCCACCTGTTTCTCCCATGTATGTTTTTCTGAAAAAGGTTTTCATGAATTAGTCTTGTTCTGTTTTTTCTTTTGGATGTACAAGTACCGTATTTTCCAGACCATACGCAGCAGCGGACTATAAGAAGAACCAACTAAATTTTAGAAGAAAAACATTTCACATAATAGCCGCACCGGACTAAAAGCTGTGAAGTTGTATATTTAAATAGAGAGATTATGTAAATGTTTTACATACCTTAATTGTTTACAAACGGTGCCTGTAACACGGCTGATCAAACGAAGCAGAAAAGTCATTAATGTCTTTATTCATCCTTCATGAGATTAGTAAAATATTGTCCTTTTTTAATAAGGTTCGAGATGTTTACCAAGAATCGTTTTCCTTGCACTTTTCACCGAGTTTGAACAGTTAAAATGGATCATTTTAGTACATTATTAGATTTTTTTGTTTAATCCATTCCATAATTTAGCTGTGAGTAAAGAAAAATCCATAGATTAGCCGCACCTTTGTGTAAGCCGCAGGGTTCAAAGCTTGGGAAAAAGGAAAAAAAGTACGGAAAGTACGGTAACTCTTGTTTTTGTGTGAGGTTTAACTGCTGTGTTTATTTGGGGTTTTCCCTGTTGTATTGGTAGAGGGGAACTGCACTTTTTAAAAAAAAATGTTGCCTATCGTTCACAATCATGAGAGACGAGAAGACAAAAGTTTTTTTTTGCATTCTAACATGTAAAAATTGGCTTTTTCTAAGTAGCTAGCAATGCAGCTAATGGGAGCAATCAATTCTACCTCCAAATGACTTTAAAAATGCATAAAAAAACTGTCAACAATACTTCAAATTACGTTCCGTAACCTGTATAATAACCAAGCTGTAGCGGTATTGTTATTGTAAGAGCGAACACTGAGGAACTCTCTTTCTAGCATCGTAACACATCGGCGTGCTTCAGTATTAGCCGTAAAAGCTAACTATGGCAAGAGATAAGCTACCTTCTATGTCAACACAAAATGAGTTTGCAATGCACAACTTTGCGATAAAACCCCAATCTGTACTGACTGAAAAACATGAACAATCATACAAACCCCGTTTCCATATGAGTTGGGGAATTGTGTTAATGTAAATATAAAAGGAATACAATGATTTCATTTTCAACCCATATTCAGTTGAATATGCTACATGTTCAAACTGATACTTTTTTTTTTTTTTTGGCAAATAATAATTAACTTTAGAATTTGATGCCAGCAACATGTGACAAAGAAGTTGGGAAAGGTGGCAATAAATACTGATAAAGTTGAGGAATGCTCATCAAACACTTATTTGGAACATCCCACATGTGAGCAGGCAAATTGGGAACAGGTGGGTGCCATGATTGGGTATAAAAGTAGATTCCATGAAATGCTCAGTCATTCACAAACAAGGATGGGGCGAGGATCACCACTTTGTCAACAAATGCGTGAGCAAATTGTTGAACAGTTTAAGAAAAACCTTTCTCAACCAGCTATTGTAAGGAATTTAGGGATTTCACCATCTTCGGTCCGTAATATCATCAAAAGGTTCAGAGAATCTGGAGAAATCACTGCACGTAAGCAGCTAAGCCCGTGACCTGCTATCCCTCAGGCTGTACTGCATCAACAAGCGACATCAGTGTGTAAAGGATATCACCACATGGGCTCAGTAACACTTCAGAAACCCACTGTCAGTAACTACAGTTGGTCTCTACATCTGTAAGTGCAAGTTAAAACTCTCCTATGCAAGGCGAAAACCGTTGATCAACAACACCCAGAAACGCCGTCGGCTTCGCTGGGCCTGAGCTCATCTAAGATGGACTGATACAAAGTGGAAAAGTGTTCTGTGGTCTGACGAGTCCACATTTCAAATTGTTTTGGGAAACTGTGGACGTTGTGTCCTCCGGACCAAAGAGGAAAAGAACCATCCGGATTGTTATAGGCGCAAAGTTGAAAAGCCAGCATCTGTGATGGTATGGGGGTGTATTAGTGCCCAAGGCATGGGTAACTTACACATCTGTGAAAGCACCATTAATGCTGAAAGGTACATACAGGTTTTGGAGCAACATATGTTGCCATCCAAGCAACGTTACCATGGACGCCCCTGCTTATTTCAGCAAGACAATGCCAAGCCACGTGTTACATCAACGTGGCTTCATAGTAAAAGAGTGCGGGTACTAGACTGGCCTGCCTGTAGTCCAGACCTGTCTCCCATTGAAAATGTGTGGCGCATTATGAAGCCTAAAATACCACAACGGAGACCCCGGACTGTTGAACAACTTAAGCTGTACATCAAGCAAGAATGGGAAAGAATTCCACCTGAGAAGCTTAAAAAATGTGTCTCCTCAGTTCCCAAACATTTACTGAGTGTTGTTAAAAGGAAAGGCCATGTAACACAGTGGTGAACATGCCCTTTCCCAACTACTTTGGCACGTGTTGCAGCCATGAAATTCTAAGTTAATTATTATTTGCAAAAGAAAAATAAACTTTATGAGTTTGAACATCAAATATCTTGTCTTTGTAGTGCATTCAATTGAATGTGGGTTGAAAAGGATTTGCAAATCATTGTATTCCGTTTATATTTACATCTAACACAATTTCCCAACTCATATGGAAACGGATTTGTATTACAGTATCTGTAAAGTATTAGCCCACACTTCATGTTTTGTTTGTACACAGCTAGCCAGACAGCGAATGCTCTCTGTCATGATACACACATGATGACGTGCTGCATGTATCATGATTAATACAAAGTGTGACTCACTCGATGGCCAGTTGTCTCTTTGGTCCAGCTGGCCGCGGACGTTTTTTATGGTTTATTTGGGGTAAGCACTCCATTTATGTTGAAATAGCTTGACTCCAAATTCCACATTTTGCAGCTTCGAGTCACTTTCACCTCACTCTATCATCTTCCGTCTGCTCCAACGTTTTATTCCCTTCTTCGTGTTCGCTTCTGTAATATCCTCCGTATATTCAGCTTCAAAAAGATAAGGTTGTGAATCCTCATTTGTCCAAAAAGAGTCATCTTCATTGTTTGTTAGCAAGTCTGCCATTATTAAAGCACGCAAGCGTTTTGTATCGGGAAGTAGAAACACACATTGCTGCTACAAGTCAGACGTGTGCTGCTATGGAAACGGACACGATTAAAATGATCAAAACACAGTAAATATTGAACATATTACATATTGTTATGAACATGTCTGTTACTACATTATGTATATACTTGCAGTGTGTATATAAAACTTTGATGGACAGTTAGTCGCATCTTTCAAGCCTTTATGACCTTTAAAATCTTAATAAATAAAAAGACGTGTGTTCTTGTCTCTCATGATTGTGAACGATGGGCAAAATTTCCAAAAAGTCTAGCTTTGTTTTGTATCCAGATAACAACGGCATCCATCGTACCAAACATATTGTCTGACTCGGGGAAAAAATGTAAAATAACTTCAGGATGAATGAAGCTAAAATAAGCAAATGTTCAATGTTTTTTGTCGTTTGTGCACAATGTGTTCCCTAACAAGGAGTTAAAATGCTCTCCAAAATGTATTAAATGTGCATTTCTGCCACTTTTCCAGTCTCTGCTGACACTCGTAAGCTCAGCGGCCACTTCCCTCTGAGAAGATCCTGTTTGCAGCCTCAATCACACTGGTGAGTGACTGTTGGGGGGGTCTTTGTGTCAGGATGTCATCAACATGTACAGAATTGTTTAAATACCAATTTTAATTGGACAATTATATTTATTGATTATTTTCTTGTTATTGAACTGGCTATCATTGAGGGCGCTCAGAGGGCCGCTTGTAACTGAATAATATTTGAATAGAAATGTATACAGTAAGGAGTCGCTCTATTCATTTAACACAATTGCCTATGCGTTTTTCATACACGGTTAAGAAAATCTGTAGCATTTGCGGTGAAATGCTGGCACTTTTGTTGTACTGTAAAAACGTGCAGTACAGTGTGTTTTTTACAATTAAATTCTAGCCATTGAGCTGCCGGTTTTTTACTGTACTATCAAGTGGTGCGAATCTTTGGACAAATAACGATCCAATTCCTGGGGTGACTATTTGATTCAGAATCGATTCTCCATTCAACACGATTCTAGCACTATATCATTTGGTATAATAATTATAATGAAACATTTTTAAAACAGGTTACAGGTTAGAAAACCTCCTTCTGGTTGCATGGAGATGGCCTAGAAATGTCTTTTTAAAAATGGATTCTTCTTAAAAATGTTTTTTTTTTTTTTAATCGATACATCAATTTAGAATCGAAAAAAACACAAGAATCATGATTCAGATGTGAATCAATGTTTCTGTACACGCCTTGGTTCAATCTATTGTTATTGTTACAGAGTACAATTTGATGGATAATATAAGTCAAGTAGATATTTAAGTATGTTCACATTTTGTGGAGTATATGATGAGGTGGCGACTTCGCCGCCTTCTGCCCATGTGCAGCTGAGATAGGCTACAGCAGTGGTTCTCAAATGGGGGTACGCGTACCCCTGGGGGTACTTGAAGGTATGCCAAGGGGTACGTGAGATTTTTTTAAAATGTCTGTCAAAAAGAACTGTGAAAAGAAATGCAACAATGCAATATTCAGTGTTGACAGCTAGATTTTTTGTGGACATGTGCCATAAATATTGATGTTAAAGATGTCTTTTTTTGTGAAGAAATGTTTAGAATTAAGTTCATGAATCCAGATGGATCTCTATTACAATCCCCAAAGAGGGCACTTTAAGTTGATGATTACTTCTATGTGTAGAAATCTTTATTTGTAATTGAATCACTTGTTTATTTTTCAATAAGTTTTTAGTTATTTTTATATGGTTTTTTCCAAATAGTTCAAGAAAGACCACAACAAATGAGCAATATTTTGCACTGTTATACAATTTAATAAATCAGAAACTGATGACATAGTGCTGTATTTTACTTCTTTATCTCTTTTTTTCAACCAAAAATGCTTTGCTCTGATTAGGGGGTACTTGAATTAAAAAAATGTTTATAGGGGGTACATCACAGAAAAAAGGTTGAGAACCACTGGACTACAGCACCCCCCACGACCCCAAAAGGGACAAGCGGTAGAAAATGGATGGATGGATGTAAATTGTTGCATTATTAGACTATATTAAAGTTAAAACGATATGCAACTGTATGCAGTCCATGTGTTTTGTTCTGTCAGAATGGAAATAATTAATACTTTAAAGTACAGGCCACATAAAATGTTGTGGCCCCCGGGCCTTGAGTTTGACACCTGTGTTATAGAACAGCAGTTTGTGCAAAAAGTATAGAAACATTGAACCATGATGTGCATGCTAAAGTTTATAGAAGTTTACCTGTAAAGTTTAAGCTTCGGTCAAATATTCCTAACATTTTGTGAGTAGTGTAAGTGAAATCCAAATGAAAAAATATGACACATTGGATATTTGTATTTTTGTATCATAATATTTTTACTGTTTGATGCTTGTTTTGTCTCATAACTAATTTCTGTCTGCATTTCTATCTTCTCCTGCAAGATGTTTGATATACGACATCATAAATGGCAATGGCCCAAGAGATCGCCAAGGTGTCAACTTAGGACTGGTCCAAAGCCAGGTAAGAAGAGAGTGTGTGTGTGTGTGTGTGTGTGTGAGTGAAGCAAATGAGTGATGCATGAATGTGAAATGTGATTTAATCATGGGATCAGTTGTTAGGCCTTGGCCGATATATAGTCCCCCAAATTGTTGATTAACAATATCATTGTCAGCATTATTTTGAGACCGTTTTCCTTTCATAACTCAATAAACTTGGATTTCTCATTAGTATTTATTTTGACCTTTGTAAATGGAAGGTTAAGAACTATTAATTATCCGAAATAAGTAATCAAATTAAGGCAACATTGACTCAATCTATGTTCACAAAAGTGCACTTCAATAAATATTATTAATTAAATATGTTTTTAATGTCATCACTTTCCAACAAATTGGGCATACTTGCTTGTTAGTTTGTGTCTCACCTTGCTCACTTGTTTGAAGCCTAATTTCTGCTAGCTTACAGTGCTTCTCCCTAACGAGTAGCCACTTGCAAGGCTTTGTTCGAGAATCCTCCACCCACAGAGACAAAGATTGTTAATAACTGACAAGATTAAATAAATGCGCTCAGGCACCCTGTTTAAAAGCTTGAGATGAACAAAAGAAAACACACGGACATACTGTAGCACTTCATCCAGTTATAGAGTTCATTTTCAGTTAAGGCGTGCACCGAAAAATCGATACATTTTTGGGGGGGGGCCCTCTCCATGCAACCAGAAGGAGATGTTCTAACCTGTTGTTTTGAAAAAGTTTCATTATAATTATTATACCAAATACATGGTGAAAATCGGTTTTACTCATTTTCTGAATCGAATGGTCAACCCAGGAATCAGAATTGGAAGGTGCCCAAAGATTCACAGCAATATCAGTTATTGTTTGATTAATTGATTTATGGGCCCAGACCTATCAGTTGTTCTTGTTGATTAAAACAGCAGCCAAAAGAGGGAAAATGCACAATGAAACTTGCTGAAGTGATATGCGCGCGCACACACACACACACACACACATGTACACACACACCATACCTGCCAACTACTCCGGTTTTCCCGTAATTAGTACGGTTTTCATCAACCTATTCCGGGTTACGGTTGCAGTGATAAAAAATAAGTTTTTTCATTAATTAAAAAAAATTTTTTTTTTTTAAAGTTTTATTCACGAAATCGCGTAACAACAATGACAATCGACACTGCTTCCCGTAACTTCCTATCGAGCCATTCCGAATGCCATGCGCGAGGCTATTTATAGCACCGCTGCCAAGCACGAGGCACCAGTTGTCATTGTTTCCAAACGAGCGAACGATCATGGAATCAGCCGGAGAAAATTCGCAAACAAGTCTTAAACCGAAAAGAAAACTGCAGTCATTCCGTGAATAATATTCAAAAGCCTATCCGGGAATAATTATCCGTTCCAAAAAGGGTGAAAACTACGCGAATTGCACCTTGTACAGACAAGATTTTTCGATCGGACACGGAGGAATTAGCGATGTAAAAGACCACGTTGGGACAAAAAAACACAAGTCTAATGCCGTTGCTAGCGATACAAGTGGAAAACTTTCAACGTTTTTCGTCGCCCAAACAGATTCTTTGGATGTGATAAATGCCGAAGTTTTATTTACGGAGGCAATAATTGAGCATGGTCTTCCAATCGCACTGGCTGATCACATGGGACAGTTATTTCGGAAAATGTTTCCCGACAAAATTTGGATTTTAGCCACAAAAAGGTAATGACACCAATGTTATCTATTGGAATTGTTTAGTACTGTTATACTGTTAAAAGTGTTTATACTATTTATGCTTTCAAGTCCAAGTTGAAGAAATCTTGTTAAATGTTGACAGCATAACTACCAAAATACAGAAGTATGTCCTTAATATTTTTGCAGTGCTATTTCTGTTGAAAAGTTAAAATGATTACATTAGAAATGTGATGTGCCACTTTTCAAGTGTCTGATGGCTTAAATTAATTTTCATTAATTTTTCATATTTTGAATTCTTTTGAAAGGCTTACAAAAAAACTACATTTGAATTGTAATTCCATGCTATTGACAGGACTATTAATTTTAATGAAGTTAGCTTACCATGTTTACAGTATGATAATTGTGATAGAAATGTGAATTTTAGGCACAGAATATTTTTTACAATTGAACAAGGCAGTAGATTATACAAGCTTGGACAGAAAGTTAATAATGACACTATGTTTTTTTTTTAATGGAATTGTTTAGTACTGTTTTACCATTTGTTTACTGTTTATACTTTCAATTAACAAATTGAAGTCTTGTGAAAGGTTGACAGGATAACTGGCATTAACTGTCAAAATAATTTCAAACTATTGAAGTTAGCTTACAGAATAAACATGTCAATCAACCCATATGATTTTTGCTGTAATATTTTTGTTTTGAAAAGTCACTGTGACTGATAGAAAAGTGATGGTTTTAGCAACATTTTAACCTGTCTGAATGCTAATAATCATTTTGCGTCGGGGGCCTTCGCCCCCCTGAACTCCCCACCAGGACTTTGTCCTGGACCTACCGGGGACTGCGGCCCCTGGACCCTGGACCCTGGCTACTAGGTTTTTCTGATTTCAAAAGTTGGCAGGTATGACACACACACACACACACACACACACACGTACACACAGCCAATCCAAACAACTTGTATGCAAGCTGAAGGAGTGTTGAAATGTGAGCTGATGCTAACGAGCGTGGAAATAGAGACAGCATCAAAACCAGCGTTCTGACATTGAAAAGGTGACGATCAGTAACCCAACGCGAGTTGTCCGACAGAAGCTCACGTTTATATACTCTGTTGAGGTTTAGCGGTCCCTTGGCCAAAGCACACTGACATCATCCCTGAAACATGAACTGCGGTGTTCAAACGTGGGAAATAATAATAATAATAATTATAAGTGACAGTGAGGATGAAAACTTCAGTCTCGGGTTGTTGAGTCTCTGAAGTGAGCAGCAGTTGCCGTGATCCCCTCTCCACAATGAAATAGAACCAAACATTTGTCAAGTTGCGGATATATTGTTGCTTCACGGGCATACAAAATGCCACAGACATTAAATTGAACTCATCTCAATAAGATTTTCTCTGCAAGTCTTTAATTAAAGTCTCACTCCCCTTTGCCATCAGTCACCAAATCCCCCCCGGAAACCTCTGCTAGTTTCTTCTGTTTACAACAAAAAAACACTGCAGTCAAAGAAAAGCAACAGTCTATTTTTGCATTGTGTTTGTTGACAGTGCAAAGACTAGTAAGTCAGAGGAGGGGGGGCGTTTCCTCTGCATGAGGGGTGGGGGGAGAGCGATGGCTTTCAAACCTGGAGCACGAGTCCAAGCGTCACGGAGGAGGGACAAGCTGCCGACACCGAGGCAGACCAAAGAGACACAAACACCATTCAACTGATGTCTAAGACGAGTAGCATCCTTTGCACATGTGAGCCAGTCACATGAATCTTTGCAGGGTGGAGGTGTGACGATCGGGCTTCCCTGTTAAACACACAAGATAAAGGCCCATTCATTAATAATCAGCTGACGCCAAATAGAGAAATACATGTTCAAAGACAAGAGATCAAAAATATAATTTGGGGTAAACTGGATTTACAGTTAGACGAGAAAATCGAACCGCAAAAACATGATCCAATTTCAAAAGGAAATACCAAATATGTTTATGATTGGTGCAACTTATTTTTTATATATATATATATATATATATATATATATATATGTTATCGGTACTAAAATGTATTTCGATACTTTGACCACAAAAAATTGCATTATTGGCTTTAATTTAACAAAAAGATCTTACAGTGCATTAAACACTTGTTTCTTATTGCAAGTTTGTCCTTAAGTAAAATAGTAAACATACAAGACAACTTAACTTGTCTTTTAGTAGTAAGTAAGCAAACAAAGGCTCCTAATTAGTCTGCTGACGTATGCAGTAACATATTGTGTTATTTCTTATTCTATTATTTTGTCAAAATTATATAGGACAAGCTGTAAAAATTGATTATTAGTCCACTTGTTCATTTACTGTTAATATCTGCTTATTTTCAATTTCAACATGTTCTATCTACACTTCTATTAAAATGTAATAATAACTTACTATTGTGTTGTTTGATACTTTACATTAGTTTTGAGCGATACCACAAATTTAGGTATCAATGCGATACCAAGTAGGTACAGGATCATACATTGGTCATATTCAAAGTCCTCATGTGTCCAGGGACATATTTCCTGAGTTTATAAACATAATATGAATTTTAAAAAAAGGAAAAAAAGATTTTGTGACGATAAAAAATATTGATGTAATCATAGTATCGACTAGATACGCTATTGTACTTGGTATCATTACAGTGGATGTCAGATGTAGATCCACCCATGGCATTTGTTTACATTCAGGCGCGCGAGCTTATCCTCCAACGGTGTGTAGTGAAATATGTTTAGCTATTCCTCGTCCTGCAGGGATGATACTTGTAAGAAACTAACTTTATTTGTCGCCATGGTGGCGAGGATTAGTGATTTAGAAGTAGCTGACTAGCACTGCCGACTGCGGATGGATGTTTGCTGCTAGCTAGACTTAAAGCACCTCTTCCTGAGGGCATTTCAGTGTCATAGCTTCACCTTTAACGTCAGTTTTTAGGCCAAAATGCGTCCGTTCTCCCTTTCTGTCTACACACATTGTCTGCTTGTAAGTACTCCTTGATTGTGCACTGCCGAACATGCTCCTCTACTCGCAAAACCAGCAATGTAATGCCCGTTAAAAAAACGGGAACCTGTACTTTTCAAACAGAGTATGGTACTGTTTTTGATTCATTAGTACCGCGATACTATACTAGTACCGGTATACCGTACAACCCTAAAATATATACATGCACACACACATATATATATATATATATATACACACACAGGTAAAAGCCAGTAAATTAGAATATTTTGAAAAACTTGATTTATTTCAGTAATTGCATTCAAAAGGTGTAACTTGTACATTATATTTATTCATTGCACACAGACTGATGCATTCAAATGTTTATTTCATTTAATTTTGATGATTTGAAGTGGCAACAAATGAAAATCCAAAATTCCGTGTGTCACAAAATTAGAATATTACTTAAGGCTAATACAAAAAAGGGATTTTTAGAAATGTTGGCCAACTGAAAAGTATGAAAATGAAAAATATGAGCATGTACAATACTCAATACTTGGTTGGAGCTCCTTTTGCCTCAATTACTGCGTTAATGCGGCGTGGCATGGAGTCGATGAGTTTCTGGCACTGCTCAGGTGTTATGAGAGCCCAGGTTGCTCTGATAGTGGCCTTCAACTCTTCTGCGTTTTTGGGTCTGGCATTCTGCATCTTCCTTTTCACAATACCCCACAGATTTTCTATGGGGCTAAGGTCAGGGGAGTTGGCGGGCCAATTTAGAACAGAAATACCATGGTCCGTAAACCAGGCACGGGTAGATTTTGCGCTGTGTGTAGGCGCCAAGTCCTGTTGGAACTTGAAATCTCCATCTCCATAGAGCAGGTCAGCAGCAGGAAGCATGAAGTGCTCTAAAACTTGCTGGTAGACGGCTGCGTTGATCCTGGATCTCAGGAAACAGAGTGGACCGACACCAGCAGATGACATGGCACCCCAAACCATCACTGATGGTGGAAACTTTACACTAGACTTCAGGCAACGTGGATCCTGTGCCTCTCCTGTCTTCCTCCAGACTCTGGGACCTCGATTTCCAAAGGAAATGCAAAATTTGCTTTCGTCAGAAAACATGACTTTGGACCACTCAGCAGCAGTCCAGCTCTTTTTTTCCTTAGCCCAGGTGAGACGCTTTTCGCGCTGTTTCTTGGTCAACAGTGGCTTGACACGAGGTATGCGGCAGTTGAAACCCATGTCTTTCAAGCGTCTCTTGGTGGTGGATCTTGAAGCACTGACTCCAGCAGCTGTCCACTCCTTCTGAATCTCCCCCACATTTTTGAATGGGTTTTTTTTCACAATCTTGACCAGGGCGCGGTGATCCCTATCCCTTGTACACTTTTTCTGACCACAGTTTTTCCTTCCCTTTGCCTCTCCATTAATGTGTTTGGACACAGAGCTCTGAGAACAGCCAGCCTCTTCAGCAATAACCTTTTGTGTCTTTCCCTCCTTGTGCAATGTGTCGATGGTTGCCTTTTGGACAGCTGTCAAATCTGAAGTCTTCCCCATGTTTGTGTAGGCTTCAGAACTGGACTGAGAGACCATTTAAAGCCCTTTGCAGGTGTTTTGAGTTAATCAGCTGATTAGTTTGTGGCACCAGGTGTCTTCAAAATTTAACCCTTACACAATATTCTAATTTTGTGACACACGGAATTTTGGATTTTCATTTGTTGCCACTTCAAATCATCAAAATTAAATGAAATAAACATTTGAATGCATCAGTCTGTGTGCAATGAATAAATATAATGTACAAGTTACACCTTTTGAATGCAATTACTGAAATAAATCAAGTTTTTCAAAATATTCTAATTTACTGGCTTTTACCTGTATATATATATACATATAAATATTTTTTAAAGGAGCACTGCTAGGACCTCCAAAAATGTGTAAAAGTCATCAAAAAAGTGCTTTTGAAAATAGAGACATGAAACAAAACTGAAAAAAAAACCACAAAAACCCAAGGTGCTATAATATCCTGTTAACGTGTCTGGAAAATTTGCGGCATGTCATAATGAACCTGACTCAGCCTGAGCAAGTTTCATCCATCAGGGGGACAAATACATTTCAAAGTACACCATGTGAGTTTAAAACAGGTGTTGGGGAGTCTCCACCTGTAAGAGGATGTGAAAAGTGGAAAATAAAACCAACCCTTATTACCAATTGATGGCATTGTTGACTATAACACACAAAAAGTAATCAAGTCTATAATAAAAACACAGTAAAAAAAAATCAATGTCCTCAATTAATATCTAGTATACATTCTCAACCAACCGTTCTTCAAAGATTGAAGCTTCACTATAGTGTGGATTAAACTTTTTTTTAAACACATTGTATGTATGTTTGGCATAAATTAAGCATTTTAAGCATAACGATACTATAGTAGTATTGGCCAATAGATGAGACCAAACCAAATCAGAGAACGCTCTTCAGTATGGTGGCTTACAATTACTATATTGGATTAAGGAAAGTACAGGCGACTGTGGGTGTTGTTTCATGACTAAAGGGGTTTGAGTTTTCAAAAACTGCATTTAGAAAGTCATACACGTTTTCATGCTCGAGCAATGAAAATAGTCAATTTATAAATAATTCCTACTTGGCGGAAATTCATTTGCCAAGGTCAACCAATTAACAGCAACAAATGAGGGATTACTGTAACTCTAATCTCATGAAACATCCCTAAAGAGCACACGCCACATTTTTGAAGGATTTTCAAAAGAGTAACGCAATAATGACATTCCCCATACATTAATGAAGGCGTAATTCCATTACTAATTAATGTAATTTTTAGGAACGTATCTCTAAATAATTACTTTTTTTAAAGACAACGACAAACTGTAGAACATTCCAACATTGAGGCAGGTCATTCAGTTGTAGTTCAAGGGTTCTTCCACGAGATGTCACTGCAGCCTGCACCTATTTCCATGGTCACCCTCTGTGCCACTTATCATCACTGTGATCCTCTTGTCCTCAGAGGACCTACTTAGAATGGATGAGTTGAGGCGGCTAAATGCTTCACTGCATATTGTACTAGACTAGCAGCAGAGCACAGAGGACCAGCAAGGAGTCTATTTCCTTTTAGGTAAATGCAAGACGGAGGACAAAACAAATGTCACACAAGTGTACGTGTGTGTCAGGAGCTTTATATATCTTGTGCCCGCTGGCTGAAGTAGAAGGCTGTTATTTATATTACACTCTTGAGAAATCACTGGTCTGCATGTTGGTCTCTGTGGGGCACAATCCATTCATTATTATTCCTTTCTTTTTCGCCCTCTAAGGGGTCTTACTGTTCCCACCTGGAGCTGGTGGGACAAGGAGAGGGGGAGGCTGCTTGTTGACTGGCAACAATAGCTGATTGAAACATGCATCACCATCACTGATTTGTTCTATTTAGGTTGTACTATTTTATTTGACTAAATAATGGCTTGTATATTTTTAAATAACTGTTTTTCCCATCTACAATGAATATAGTATGACAATCAATACGAAAATGTTTCCACCCAGGATGTGGCGGCAATAACAAAATCAAAAATTGTGTAAAAAAGTTAAACACCAACCTATGTAAACTTGCTAGGAACTTTTGCTTTTCTTCGTTTAAAAAAAAAAAAAAAAAGGGCCTCGCATGTTGCTATGTCATTGGTGACTAAGGTCATTATTGTTAACATAATTAATGATACGTTTGCAACTTGTTCTTGTGACTTAGAGGCCACATTGGGTTATATATATATATATATATATATATATATATATATATATATATATATATATTGGACACACCTCATTCAATGTGTTTTCTTTATTATCATGACTATTGTCACTAAAGGCCTCAAAACTGTGAATGAACACATTTGGAGTTATGTACTTAACAAAAAAAGGTGAAATAACTGAAAACATGTTTTGTATTCTAGTTTCTTCAAAATAGCCACCCTTTTCTCTGATTACTGCTTTGCACACTCTAGGCATTCTCTCGATGAGCTTCAAGAAGTAGTCCCCTGAAATGGTTTTCACTTCACAGGTGTCATAGTTTTGATGCCTTCAGTGACAATCTACAATGTAAATAGTCATGAAAATAAAGAAAACGCTAAATATATTATGTATGTATATATATATTACATGGTACCACAGTATAAGATTAGCCGTTTTTAACATGTTTTTAGGAGATTTCTATGTTTTTCATTTTCATAATGGGCATTTGGACTCTCTGGTTTATGGTGTTTATATAAATTGGAAAAAACCCCACAATAATAGGAAGGTGGGTGGCAGTTCCAAAAGCAAGTTGTGAGTCATGTTGTTAACATGACCTTCCATACACAGCACACCTTTATTTGAGTGCTACAAAGGAGTTCCCTGCTTCAGACATTACTTCTGTGATAGCCCGTCTTTGGTTCCAAAATGCTTCGCTTTCATTTTGGTCACTGTCTGACTGTGAGGTGTACAAGCTACGAGGTCAAGAGAGCCTTAAAACAAGTAGATCCTGGTAAATCTGCAGGTCCTGACAAACGTGAGCCTTTCTTTTAAAAGTCAGCCGTTGATTTTATTGCAGAACCTCTTAGGCATATATTTAAACTGTCCTTGTCCAGTAATGAGATTCCTAAAATATGGAAATCAGCTTATGTTTTACCTTTGTTGAAAGGTGGAGATCTCACAGCAGTTAATAATATCAATACATCTCCGAATCATGCGTCCCAGCTAAAGTTCTTGAAAAGTTTGTTAGTAAACAACTTCAAGAATTCTTAGACACTTATGTTCTGCTTTCTCAACATCAATCCGGTCTTAGAAAGAGACATAGCACCATAACCGCTGTTATCAAAGTTGTGAATGACATTATTAAGGCATTAAATTGCAAAAAACATTGTGAAGCTCAATTTATTGACCTTTTAAAAGCATTTGATACGGTCGCCCATATCATTTTGGCAGACACAGGCACAGGATTGGCATTTATCATCATGCTTTAAAGTGGTTTTCTAATTTCCTGTCCGATAGAACCTAATGCGTCCAGTTTGCTGGGTCCTCCTCGTCTTTCCTCCCCGTGTTAAAGGGTGTACCTCAGGGTTCTATATTAGGTCCCTTGTTGTTTTCCCTCTATGTAAATAATCTCTGTGATAATGTGTCGGATGCTGCGTTACATTTTTATGCAGATGACGCGGTCATATATTGTTCATCCCCCGCTGTAGCGCAAACTTTTTGAGCTCCTGCAGTCTGCTGTTGATGTTGTTCAGCCCCAGTTGACTCAGTTAAGATTAGTGCTAAATGCAGAGAAATCTAAGGTGATGTTTTTAGGGTTGTACGGTATACCGGTATTAGTATAGTATCGCGATACCAATGAATCATATTCGGTACTATACCGCCTCTAAAAAGTACTGGTCCGCCACCCCCTGCAGGACGAGGATAAGCTAAACATGTTTCACGACACACTGTAGCTCACCGGCGTCAAAATGTAAACAAACGCCATGGGTGGACTGTAATGATACCAAGTACAGTAGCGTATCTAGTCGATACTACTTTGATTACGTCGATATTTTTTGGCATCACAACATCTTCTTTAGTTTTTTAAAAATGTATATTATGTTTATTAACTCAGGAAATATGTCCCTGGACACATGAAGACTTTGAATATGACCAATGTATGATCCTGTAACGACTTGGTATCGGATTGATACCCAAATTTGTGGTATCATCCAAAACTAATGTAAAGTATCAAACAACAGAAGATTAAGTGATTATTACATTTTAACAGAAGTGTAGAAAGTTAAAAGAGAAAGTAAGCAGATATTTAACAGTAAATGAACAAGTAGATTAACAATTCATTGTCTACTGCTTGTCCTTAATAATATAGACTAAATAATAGAATGGAAAATGACACAATATGTTACTGCATATGTCAGCAGACTAATTAGGAGCCTTTGTTTGCTTATTTACTAATAAAAGACAAGTTGTTTGGTATGTTCACTATTTTATTTGAGGACAAACTTGCAACAGGAAACATATGTTTAATGTACCCTAAGATTTTTAGTTAAAATAAAGGCAATAATGCCATTTTTTGTGGTACCAAAAAGTATCAAAATAATGTTGGTACCCGTACCAAAATATTGGTATCGGGACAACACTAGATGTTATTTTTAAAACGACTGCTTTTCCACCCGCCCCTCTCCCACATGCTACTGTGATTGGATATTTTGTCCCACCTGCCTAAAGACGAAATTAAATATAATTGGATTTAGTCTCTGTCAACATTTGTGTCTAGTTTTTAATTTGTTGACTAAACTGTCAATTATTTCGTCATTGTTTTAGTGAAAGTGCTTTTGTTTTCATTCGTTATCGTCCTAATTGCGTCATGGGAATTTAGGTCGTTGACGACAACGAAGACAAACATTTTTAATCAACCAATCAAACACGGTTTGTGTGTAGATGCTGAGCCACAAACGTGCCAGGGTTCGGTGACGTAGCTCGACCAAAGATTGACGTTAAAGTCGCAAACAGGTCGCATTGCCGTTTAAAATGCAGTCACATTTAAAAAGATCAAATTCCAAACAGATTCCCTCCTGATGTGGCCTAAATCTGATGCGAAAATATCAGAGTTAAAGCACTTTGGAGCGTTTAGACGAGGGGGGAAAAAAATATCCGTTTTTTGTCACTTCCGGGCAAAAAAAATCAGATTTGGTGTCCAGTGTCAACGGAGCCTTAGTGTGGCATCAGTTGATGTTTTGGACTTCCAGTCAGACTAAGCCTATAGTCATATTGTAAATGTAGTGACTTAAAAGAGCAGAGACAGGACAAGTGAGGACTGACTGACCTGTGGCGTAGGGCAGGTCGTATTGCCCTGAGAGCAGCGGGTATCCAAGGTGGTGGTGAGTGGGCATCATCCGCTGGGAAGGCGAGGAGCGTGGCCGGTCCACATCTCTTTCCCGATCCCTTTCTCCGCCAGCTCCTCGGTCCAGCTCTCGCTCAAGGGGGGGCTTGTCGCCTACTGTCGGAGATTTGCTTTTGTATTGGCTGGCGTGTTGATGTAGGATCTCTAGCGCTTTGGAGTCTGTTGCCATCTTGTTGACTGTCGGGCTAGTGCGAGATTTGTCGCTGGCCTCTTCAGCGCCAACTATTTTACTGCCGTATGGAGAAAAAGGATAGCCTCCGGGAAGGTAAGAACCTAGGCGAATAAGAATATGGGTGGATTAATTTAGGATTTATACATTATGCAAAGAGAGTGATTAAGTACAAGGTGACACATGGGTATTTATCAAAGTTGACACCTGTGGGCTGATTATGATCAAATCATTTAATTTGAGTCTCAAGCTACATGGACATGTTATGTAAGACATCAATAGTGTGGACACCTGACACACTGTCACATGAGTCTGAGCTGTCGGGATTGTAAACACAAGTGTTTACCTTTCTGGAAGGGCCGAACACCCTTTTGTCAAAGCTTTCTCAAGAATTTCCACACACTGCGTATTTCATAAGTCTCATTTTTAGCATGCTTGATGACATTTTCCACTAAAGAACATACAGTATTTAACATGACTAATTTTGGGACATTATTGGATTATAATTACTTGGGGTAAAATCTCAGCACAGACATGATACTAATTATTTTTAGTTATTTGTAAAAAAATATATTTTTACTGTATTGGCTTATTTTTAAGATGTTATTAGCATATATACCTTGTGGCTATATTGTACAATTTTTTATGATATATACATCTTTAATTTAATGCAAATTCTATGCGGGAAACTCACCCATGTTAATGAAAGGGCTTAGGAAGCTCACCGGAGATGGGAAGTGTAAGTTTAATTCAAGAGAGTTGTAACAAGCACATGGTTTAAATCAAAACGAGTCATAGTCATGTGTGCCTGACATGTGGTTTAAAATGAGCAAACCCAAAAATTACAAAAAAAGTAGGAGTGCCTTGAAATAGTCCACTATTCAACTACTCGACAATTCGATTTGAGGAGTTTGGTTGGACTATCAACCTTGCATTGAATCCTCCTACCTCTGTGGGAGGGAGTACCCGAGGACCTCCATGTACAGCGGGAGTGTTGGGAGGATATTCCGTCATGTGGGCCTGTGGGGATGCGCCACTCTTCCACACGGAGCCCGCCTTGTCACAGTGCACCTCACGCAGGCTACTTGCCCAAAACTGGTCGCGCCGGGCAGGAGCCCGACACACTACTGTGCCCTGCCGCGCCAATCCGGGGGACCTCTCTAAACCATCTAATCTCTGCTGTGTTTATCTGAGTGTTTTAGCATTTTCCTTTGAGGTGGAAAAAGTCGCAAATGAGATCTGTATGTTTGTGGGGATCCCCATTAGCTGTGCCTTACACACAAAAAAAAACATTGACGTTCAATGGTTAGTCGACTACGGGCAAAATCTAACCAATCAGATTTGAATATGGAAACCCTTAGTTGAAAACAACCCTAGTTAAAAGACATTTTCAAAACAAGAACCTAACATTTCAGAAAAGCAGTAATGTATTTCAAATGAAACCTACATATGTGTAACAGTGATCATACCAGCCTTGCACACACCTGGCTTGAACCAGTGACCACATATCCCCACTGACTGAGAGTTAAAGGGGAACATTATCACCAGACCTATGTAAGCGTCAATATATACCTTGATGTTGCAGAAAAAAGACCATATCTTTTTTTAACCGATTTCCGAACTCTAAATGGGTGAATTTTGGCGAATTAAACGCCTTTCTATTATTCGCTCTCGGAGCGATGACGTCACGTTGTGACGTCACATCGGGAAGCAATCCGCCATTTTCTCACTTTCGTCGGTGTGTTGTCGGAGGGTGTAACAACACGAACAGGGACGGATTCAAGTTGCACCAGTGGCCCAAAGGTGCGAAAGTGGCAAGAAATTGGACGAAATTTGTTCAAAATATGAGGCTGTGGGGAAAGCCGACGAAATGGTCAGTCGTTTGTTCCGCACACTTTACCGACGAAAGCTATGCTACGACAGAGATGGCAAGAATGTGTGGATATCCTGCGACACTCAAAGCAGATGCTGACATCAACTCCAAAACTGGACAGATCAGCTTTCAGGAAAAGAGAGCGGATGAGGGTATGTCTACAGAATATATTACCGGTGAAAACTTTATTCATTACTCGCGGTTTTACGTAAATTATTATACATAAACTGTGTTTACCAATAATTTAGCTTAAAAACATTTATTTTTTTCAATCATTCGAGTACATTCGGGTAGTCTTGTGTAATGCAGTATTTTGTGTCTATTTAGGTATGGTTAACCTGAGTGCTGAAATCGTGGAAAAATATATGTTCTTAGCGCGCCTGAAATGGGCTGTCTGCACTCTCAAAGTGCATGTTGTTGCCAAATGTATTTCATATGCTGTAAACCTAGTTCATAGTTGTTAGTTTCCTTTAATGCCAAACAAACACATACCAATCGTTGGTTAGAAGGCGATCGCCGAATTCGCCCTCGCTTTCTCCCGTGTCGCTGGCTGTCGTGTCGTTTTCGTCGGTTTCGCTTGCATACGGTTCAAACCGATATGGCTCAATAGCTTCAGTTTCTTCTTCAATTTCGTTTTCGCTACCTGCCTCCACACTACAACCATCCGTTTCAATACATGCCTAATCTGTTGAATCGCTTAAGCCGCTGAAATCCGAGTCTGAATCTGAGCTAATGTCGCTATACCTTGCTGTTCTATCCGCCATGTTTGTTTGTGTTGGCATCACTATGTGACGTCACAGGAAAATGGACGGGTGTATATAACGATGGTTAAAATCAGGCACTTTGAAGATTTTTTTTAGGGATATTGCGTGATGGGTAAAATTTTGAAAAAAATAAGCCACTGGGAACTGATTTTTAATGGTTTTAACCCTTCTGAAATTGTGATAATGTTCCCCTTTAATGGGGAACTACACTTTTTTGAGAATTTTGCCTATCTTTCTCAATCATTATCAGAGAAAAGAACACACTTCTGTTTTGTTTTTTTAAACGCTTTTAAAGATGATAAAACACGCTTGAAAGATGCGCCTAACGGAAGTCACCGTTGTAGCCTTTAAAGCTCTCTAAAACAACTTCAAAACCCTCCAGCAACATTTTATATACACACTGCAAGTCTATATATAATGTAGTAACAGACATGTTCATAACAATATGTAATATGTACAATATTTACTGTATTTTGATCATTTTAATCATTTCCGGGGCCTGATTTCTTCCGCGCTTTGATTTCTATTTCCATGGCAGCGCACATCTGACTTCTGGCAACATGTGTGTTCCTACTTCCGGAAACAAACACGCGTGTGTTTTCTAATCATGGCAGACTTGGTAACAGACAACAAAGACCACTATTTTTGGACAAATGAGGATTTACAAATGCATACTTTTGAAGCTAAATATACTGCTGCTTATAGAAGCGAGCACAAAGGAAGAGTGAGACGGAGCTGACGGAAGCCGAGAGGGGGATGAAAGCCATTTTGACGCTATAAATATGGAACTTGGAAACAAGCTATTGCGACATAAATGGATTGCTTACCCAAAAACAAAAGGAAACGTCCCCGGTCAGCTGGACCCGGTCAGCTGGACTAGAGGAACAACTGTCAATCGAGTGAGTCACTTTAATATCTTTAATACATATAATTTATATGCCTATTTCAAAAGGCCACGGCGCCCTGACACCCCTTCTCAACTGTCTATGCGACGTCAAGGCTTGGTTAGCCCAGAAGTTTTTAATAATGAATGAGGGAAACACGGAAATTTTAGTTTTTGGTCCGGCCCTCACTGACTTGCGACCATTGCAAAATTATGTGCGTCCCAAAGTCACCAGCCTTGGCGTCACTATAGACAGCGATTTTAAACTTGACAAACAAGTCAATGGCGTTTTAAAATCGTGTTTTTATCATCTTCGTCTTATAGCAAAGGTACAACCGTTTTTATCTTTTAACCTTTTTGAACAAGTTGTGCATGCTTTTATTTCAAGTCGCCTGGACTACTGCAATGCACTTTATGCTGGCATTAGCCAAAAAGCTCTCTCCCGGTTGCACTTAGTCCAGAACGCGGCAGCACGACTTTTAACAGGGGCCAGGAAACGCCAGCATATAACCCCAATTCTTGAGAGTTTGCACTGGCTCCCTGTTCATTTTAGAATTGATTTTAAAACCTTGCTGTTTGTTTTTATAGCTTTACATGGACTAGCACCTCAGTATATCTCGGACCTCATCCAAATTTACAATCCTGCGCGCGCTCTGAGGTCCGAGAGCCAGTTCCAGCTCGTAGTGCCCAAGACCAGACTTAAAACCAGGGGAGACAGGGCCTTCTCTGTGGTCGGCCCTAAGCTCTGGAACACTCTGCCCCTCCATGTTTGAACTGCTCCCACAGTGGAGTGTTTTAAGTCTCGTCTTAAGACCCACTTTTATTCTCTGGCTTTTAACACTACGTAAGTTGTGTGGTCCTCTGTTGTCCTCTGTGTTTTTAAAATTTTGATTTCTATTTACTGTTTTAATTGGTTTTACCCTTTAAAATCGTTTTTAATCATATTTATTTTATATTGTTTTTTATATTGGTTTTATATGTATTTATTTTTTGTTTTTATTCAGTCATTGGTGGAGCTAAGGATAATATTTTAATATTATCACTTTGGAAAAATGTTGTTGTTTAAATGTGCTATACAAATAAAGTGGATTGGATTGGAATATCAATCATGATACACGCCATGCATGTTAGTACAACTACAGTACATACGCTGTCTGGCTAGCTCAGCAGTTTACAAACACAACATGTGGACTAATACTTTAGATACGGAATATGATTGTTCATGTTTTTCAGTCAGTACAAATTGGTGTCATATCGCAGTGTTGTGTATTACAAACTCAAACGTGTTTTGTGTTGTTGTAGAAGCTAGCTTATCTCTTGCCGTAGCTAGCTTTTATGTCTAATACCGAAGAACACTAATGTGTTACTACGCTAGAAAAAGAGTTCTTCATCGTTCGCTCTTACAATAACAATATCGCTACAGCTTGGTTATTATACAGGTTACGGAACGAAAATGAAGTATTGTTGATGTTTTTTAATACATTTTTAAAGTGATTGAGAGGTAGAATTGATTGCTCCCATTAGCTGCATTGCTAACCACCTAGTACAAGCCCATTTTTATGTCAGAAGACGGAAAAAACGAAACCATTTGTCTTCTTTTCTTTCATAATGATCGTGAGGGATAGGCAAAATTTAAAAAAAAGTGCAGTTTCTCTTTAAAACATTGAGAGAAGGCAAGATCTGATCCATCTGTTCTCGATTACTGAGGATGTTTCAGATTCTTTTTTTTTCTTTTTTTTAACAGATGTTACATATTTTATACATATAGATTTACGCACATCGCAAAGGGACTCAACAATAATGCAAACTGGGAAACTAAAAACACAGCAGTACTACATTTGGGTCAATAATAAAATCAGTCGTTGGGCATGGTAACTAAGTGTTAAAATACAAGACTCATACCAAAGTTATTCAAATAAAATAAAAAACATAATTTGCCAGCTTACAACTTCCTATATTTTACGCATAATGTAACCATGGATGTTTTGTCCTACCTGGGTAGTTCTGCATCATGACCGAAGGCATGCCCCTGTAACCAGGGTGGTTGGGATCATAACCTTGTCCATAGGGGTAACCATGCATGTAGGGCATGTATCCTTGATGCTGCGCTAGTGGTGATGAGAACTGCAAGTGGGGATTTGTACGCGAGTCTTTGCTCAGCATCCGAAGTTCCTCAGAATGTATCCGAGGGTCAGTACTTTCTTTGCTCTCCTCCTTGAGCCCACTTTGACTGTCCTTATGTCTGCACCTTTCGTCCTTTGATTTCCTATCACGTTCCCGTTCTCTGTCTCTTTCATCCTTCCATCGTGGTTGTTGGTGCTGGTGTTCACTTTCCAAGGCCTTTTGGTTCTCAGGGTACTGCTGGTGGTCAAAACAAAGCAACATAGATGACAAATGCAGATATCTATATATTCAATCAAGACCAAAAACACACTCCTGGCTTGCACCCATGATTTTCTAAAATCATATTTACCTGTCTGTACCACATAGTCTGCTCTGTGCCAGCCTGACATCTTGAATCCAGTGCTTGCTTCAAGTCCTCCTTCCCATGGTGTCCCTCTGTCAGCTTCATCTTTAGCCCTTCAGCTTGCTGGGACTTTGCGTCTTCCCCCTTAATGCCTCCCATAGATTTGGACGAAACCTCAGAAGGCGAGTCTCTGGATTTGTTAGTAGGCTGTGGCGTCTTTCCAAGATCAGACTGAATGGGGGTTTTGGAAAGGTTTGGCTGCATTGGACTCTTTTGTTTCCACTCCTCCTTAATGGAAGCTTCTCTTTCTTTCAGGGCAATGTCAGACTTTTTCTCTGCAGCACGATGCTGTTCTGCCATTTGTCGCTGGCGTTCCTCAAACTGCTGTCGATAGGCTGGGTTAGTGTTCATTAAATGGGTATGGTAGGCCTGATCCGAATGATACGCGTAAGGAGGTACATAGGCATACTGATTGTAGTAAAGAGGTTGCATATACATGTTGGATCGTTGTTGAATAACAGATGGTTGTTGCTGCTGTTGCTGCTGCTGTTGTTGCTGTTGCTGTTGCTGTTGTTGTTGTTGTTGTTGTTGTTGCTGCTGTTGCTGCTGGCCAGTAACTATATCAAGTCTGCGATCCTCATGAACCTCAATCTTGACTTTCTCCTCAACCTGATCCTGGTCATCCTCCCTTTTAATCTTCACCTGACCTTCTGGCACCGGTGTACCTGCATTAGGCCCACTAGGACTAGGGTTGACATTATTAGGCGAGTAATATGTTTCATAGCCAGCATAGTATGGGGAATCTTTGCTGGGTGTCTGATTTGGAAAAAGAGCTTTTTTGACACTTTCTCTGAGTGACTGGTCCTCTGTCCTATTTTTGACTCCGTCTACTTTCCCCTCACCATCCTCACCAGCATCAGAGATGTCCGAGTAGGCTGGACTGTGCGTTTTTACAGAGGAGTTATCAGCACCATTCTGGTTTCCCATGTGGAGAGGCGTAAGAGGCTGTGGCACTCCACTGCCATCTATACGACTGGCTACACCGATGGATGGACTTGGGGCATTATCAGAAAAACTGTAGATCTTGTCAGCCTCAGCCTTAATGCTTGCCAAACGACTCTGATGAGGATCTGAGGAACCATTAAGAAGCCCTTCAGCCTTATTCCCCTGATCACACGGCTCTGAGAACGGTGGGTTTACCTCCTCCAGTTTCCCTCCCTTTGCCAGAGACTTGGGACTGTCAGCCTCCTTTCCACCATCCTTTTTCTTCTTGTCTTTCTTCTTCTTGTCTTTGGAACTACATGGAGGAGGATCTCCAATGGCAGGGGGTTTGGGTTGTGTTCCTTTCATTTGGGGGCTCTTCGGGATTCCTTGCAACACCGGTGCAAGTCCTGGGGAAGAATTTGGATTTCCCGGTGGAAAAGAGAACATTTGCTGTGATGCTGAAGCGCCAGTGCCGACTGTCCGAGGTGACTTCATATTTTTCTGAGCCATTTTATCTGCCTTTGTGCTGCCTTTTTTTGACTTATCAGAGCCTCTCTTCTCATCGATACCATCATTACTGGCTTCATCAGTAAGGCATGCCCCATCATCACATACTTCCATTGGGGTGCCTCCACTTTCTGGATCAGTTTCAGCAATTTTCTTTTTGCTCTGCTTTGAGCAAAACTTGCCCGGTGACGGGGAAGGACTTTGAACATCAAAGTTCCTTCCTTTTGGAGTGACTGACCTGGCAGGAGACAGTGATCCTTTATGTGAGATGGATGCTCCATTACAGTTCCCAGGTTCAGGGTGAAGTGTTGAGTCCTCTCCGTATTCACTGTCTACATCTAATTCCAACTTCACATCCTCGTCAGTGTGAGCACGGGCTTGGTGGTACTTGAGACCATTAATGTGCTTATACTTTTTGTTGCAATTGGGATGAGGGCAGTCAATAAGAACAGGTGAAGGACAGCTCCGATCAACAGGAGGCAGAAGTGGCTCAGCCTTGATAGAAGGAATGAGGAGACCTGTTAGCCCAATCCCTCCATTGTTAGAGTTTGTCCGCATGCGTTTGTTGCCTTTGGTGTCCTCGGAGCTAGAATTGGGCTCCATGTCTGAGGCAGGTTTGGTCTTACGTTTTCCAGCTGGTGAGGGGCTGGCCTTAATATCCTCTGTGTTGCTGTTGGGTGGAGTGCGACGCTCCGAGGGAGTCTGGCTTCCCCTTCGGCCCTTGGTGTTCGAGGCAGCACGCGTCTTGTTGTTGGTGGCGCCTTTGTTGTCTGACGAGTTGCTGTTCTCGTTGATGGGGGTGTTGCTGTTTGGTCTCATCCGCTTACCTCGGCCCCGGCCATTCCTCATTTCCAGGTCACTTGTCGGGGATTCACAAAAACTGCAACAACAACAAAAAAGTTTGGTGAGTCTAAATGCAAACAGATCTACTCCGGATAAAATAATTACCAACTTAAGAATGCCAGTCAATTCGTATAATAATTTGATAAATTTAACTGAAAATCTCATGCAAAAATATACAACAAAGTGGCAAGAAATACTTCAACAATGAATAAAGCTAAATATGTATTGGATCAAAAATCACTTCATATTCTTTACTGCTCGCTAGTGTTACTATATCTGAGTTGTGCAGAAATATGGGGAAATAATTACAAAAGGATGCTTCATTCACTAACCGTGTTACAAAAAAGATCAGTTAGGATAATACATAATGTTGGATATAGAGAACATTCCAACCCTTCAATTATTGAATCGAAAATATTTAAATTCCACGATATAGTGAATTTGCAAACAGCTCAAATTATGTACAAAGCAAATGATAAATATTATGTATGTATATATACTTCATATAACCTGCTACCCAAGAACGTACAACAGTTCTTCTCAACAAAATAAGAGAAATATAACCTCAAAGAAAAAAAGTAACTTAAAACATTTGTATGCATGTACAACACTTAAAACATTTAGTATATCAATTAAATGATGAAATGGATTACGTAAAGAAATCAAACAATGCACTGATATGATGCAGTTTAAGAAACTGTCCAAACTCAAAGTGTTTACAAAATACCAAGAAGAAGAACCATGATAAACATTCTGAACCTATTGATAATCTGATTCATCTCACTGTATGAAATACAACTTACTTCACTATTTATTAATTTTTTTGAATGTTATTATTTATGGAGTATTTTGTGAATGAATTGAGAATAGGAAGTGAACAAAAGTGTTAACAATTGCTGTGTAATGGAAAAGGGGGTAGGATTAAATAAGCTCTCTTCTTCCTACTTCTACTTTTATTGTTATTATTGTTATTATTATTATTATTATTATTATTATTATGTCTATAGTAAACATTTTTTGTAAAGATAAAAATAAATAAACCTTTACCGGTACTTATAATTTCAAAGCAAGTTATCCATCAATATGTAGAGGTACATAAAAAACTCGAATAATCAAACGCATGGGCAATTGTGCAATGATACCATGAGATGATTAAACATTTATGTAAGTGTTGTCAAATGATATATTAAAAAAAAAAAGAAATAAATCAGATGCATCACACTTGAATTTTGATTCATCATGATTAATCACAGGTTAACTGCATGCGTATTTTAAATAAAAAAGGAGGGCCTTCTGAAGGCAGTCTTTACTGCAAACGCAATAAAAACAAGTTTAACACCCCTGCTTTAGTGTAAACAACATATGTACAGTACATAAATAAAAAAGGAACTTCACAACACAAGTGGGACTGAGGGTCTTGTAAATTGAGTACTGATGTTGAGCAGGCTTGATTGGAACAAAGGACAGCAGGCAGGAACTCAACTTTTTTTATTTGAGCACAGCCTTGCCTCTCGTTAAAACACAGCAGCCGTCGGACCCCCAAAAGACCAACCACACTTTTGCGGCCTTCACAATAAAAGCGCTGCATGCAAAATATTGTCTGGCAGAATAAGTTTAATTAAATAACCTAAACAAGCTTCTTTTTTTTTGCACATTCGCTGTGTTCTGTAATTATTTTGGCTTTGCTGTGATGTGATGTTGTGGGTTTTAGTCCATATTGTGGATTTGTTTTACTTTGCTGTTTACTTACATTATTGAAGTATTAAATTACAATTCAGTTCAACTTGCACGTCACAAAATCATGTTTCAGAAGTACCCATTTGGTATTAGTATTTGTAAAAATGTAAACAATATCCATTGTCAAATTACATCAACTTGAGTATTTTAAGTGATATTGACAGATAAGAAAAAAAAAACATTTTATAAAAACTTAAAGACTGAATGTGATCCCAATAAAACTGAAGTTTTCTATGCTCCTACTTAGGGATTAAAAAAGACCTACTTTTCCCTATCATACTGTATACTTAAAACTTAAGCCTTTCCTGTAGGAAGTGTAGTAGGAAGAGAAAACAAATCCATAACAATTAAGTCCTTATAAGAAGCCTAATAAGAGTGTAAAATAAGCCAAAGCTCAAGTTGCACACCAGAACTTAGACAGTATTGCAAAAAAGATGCATCAGTGAGTTGTAGTCATTTTCTGCTGCTTATCAGTTTAGTAATTATAAGCCTGCTAGCAGGAGATGTGCCTCTTTTTTCAGGCTGTGTTAGTCAGACATACAATCACACCGCAACTGAATATCTCATTTTGTTCACACATTGTTGTGCTTTCTCCAAAAGACAATTACGTTTATACGTTTAAGTTATTTAACATTACCACCGAGTTCCGGCTGCAGTTATCCTATATATATATATATATATATATATTAATTTGATGTTGCTAAAACTTAGTGACCAGTGTTTAGTACTATACATAATCCCAATTTGTTTATTTGTGTTGATCCATCACCATTGAAAAAACAACTTTAAAAAACCGAGGCCTTAATTATATGACTGATTGTTGATGTCGGGCAAAATCTAACAAATCAGATCCGACTGTGAAAATCATTAAAGACAGCTCTACTGCCAACTAGGCTTGGGACAAGAACACATTTTGCTGGACAACATTTTCCCGCAAATTATTGCCGATAAACAATAGTATTGTCAGCAATTATTTTGAAACCAAAAGACCACTAATGTAAACATAAAACATCATATGTAACCCTTTCAAAGGCAATACACTTTTAATTTTCACAAGTATTCTTACCATTGTCATGTCAATAACTTTTTAATTGTCCAAAATAGGTAGACAATAAAACTCAAATAGATTCTCAATCTCAGTTGCACTTCAGTAAGTCAATAAGAATCTTCAAGTGCAGTTTTACCCACTGAGAACAACTGGGTCGGGCGGGGTTTTTTTGATCGCCATCACTTTCCAACAAGTTTTGCATATTGGTTGGTTAGTTCATCCATGTTGATGGGCCAATCTTGCTCTTTTGGTTTGAAGATAAAATATTCCCACAAGAGGACATTTGGCTTTGTAATCATGCTTTTTCCCCTGATTTGTGTTGACAAAGACTGTGGATGACTGACTAGAGGGTTCACTCCTTTCATTTATTTCTGCTATTTGACGAACGCAGCCGGGTACTAAGAGCGATGCACAGAGTGAAACCTCCTGTTTGAAAGCAAAACACGAAGAAAGCAAACACACAAATTAAGTTCATTGTCATTTATGTTTTGATTAATTTATTTATTGACTAAGGCCCAGGCTTACTAACAAAGTTACAATAGTTTGAGAGGCTAAGCCTATAAAAGTCACCAAGTTGGTCTTAAACTAGTAGCAGTCTCATTTTAAATTTCTGCTGGGATTTTTGTAGTCTAACTTTGCAGTTACTATAATCTGTCCAGAGAAATACAATTTCAGCGTACCTTGAAATGTAACCATTCACTTAGTTTGACGCACAGTCACAGGCATTACACAAAACTGAGAATACAAAGTAGTAGTGTCTTACCGAGGCGGAGCCCAGTCATGCCGTGTACAATCCAACAGAGTGCCCACGTACGTCTTGTTTCTCCAAGTAACATTCACCACCAACATTCCTGTAAGAAAAGAGAAGTATATAAATAATAAATACTGTGTATCTGGCCTATTTGCATCAATACAATGCTACGTACACTCAAAGTTCGATATAACACGATCATTGGGGTCCATAAAATACCGATCGCATTATTCCTGAGATCGCTATATATAGAAATCCTCATTTTTTTACCCTTCTCTTTTCCAAAGAATCCAATAAAAATGTTCCCCAAATCAGACGTGATGTGAATGGATAGTTAGTGCTTTCAGCTAGCCAGCTGTTAAGTTGGCGGAGCTAAGCTAGCTTCGGTCCAAAGCCCCCCGCTTCAAAGACAACAAGAACTGGACTCGGTGAAGGAAAAACCAATAGTATGGCTTTGTCTTCTTCTTGCACCCATCTTATGGAGAGGTTGTCCCAGCTAGAGGAACATGTCCGCCAGATAAAATGGAGTAACTTCGTAACTTTAGATGCCGTGGACACGCCTGTCAGCATGAGACATATTGAGCTAACTAGCCCAGTTTGTAGCAGCCCTGAACGACTTACAAGCTATACGGTGAGCCGGCTAAGACGCATAATAGATTTGGTTTGTTAGCTAGTCCTACACCCCAGTCTACACAATGTAAACAGGTGAAAACTTGGGGTTTATGGCACGAAATAAGACATAATGTTGGATATAGAGAACATACAAACCCTTTATTTATTAAATCACAATTATTAAAATTCCAACGATTTGGTGCATTTGCAAACAGCTAAAATGATGTATAAAGCAAACTGTAACCTGCTATCCAAGAATGTACAACAATTTGTATAAATATAACCTTAGAGGAAAATCTAAATTAAAACATTTGTATGCTCGTACAACACTTAAAACCTTTAGTATATCTGTATGTGGAATTAAACGATGGAACGGATTAACCAAAGAAATCAAACAAAGCACCAATATGATTTAGTTTAAGAGACTTGTTCAAACTACAAGTGTTCACAAAGTACACCGAACAATAATTATGATGAACGTTTTAAACCTTTTTTTTTTTTTTTATTGAGACAAAGATTATTTATGTATTTAATATTTGTTTGCTTACTATGGTCTATTATTTATTTATTCACTGTTCTGTTACAGAGAACAAGGACATAGGATAAAATTGCTATGGTATGAAAAGGGGTAGGATTCAATAAGCTCTGCTTCTTCCTACTCCTTTTTCGGACGTGCTGTAATGAAACAACTGGAATTGTGTGATGCATTACATTGTATCGTATGCATGTTCGAAATAAACTGAAACTGAACTGGACTCAACGATCGGATTACATAGAATATCACGTAATATCAAACTATTACAGTATTTTGACTACTTCAACACTGTATCAACAGCAAAACCCTGATTTAAACTATAGTACCATTCAGGATTGTTCAACCTGCATGACAGAAAGTCCTTCTGGGAAAGGTCCAACTCAAGTTACCAGGGATTATACAGTCAGCACATTTTCTATTTAAACCATTTCACAGTCCAGGAGATTTCCCTGAAGGATAATTGTTTATAATGTTTGACATTCCTCTTCGACTGTGCCTTAATGGAAATACCACGTCTCTGGTCTGTACGGCTCTTTAAAGCAATATGAGCTCTTAAGTTTATTAATTGTGTGGTGTGAACTACTTAATTTAGCTGATTGCACCAACAGTCCAGAAAAGCAGAGTGACTTCATTGGCATTACTGTAATCTGTCACTTCTGGGCAGCTATTAGACAAGTGTGACACTCAGCTTGAGCCTATCCTGTGTCTGATATCCGACCTCGCGTTTGAAATCTAAACTTAGATCACCGCTTCTGTCACCGCTATTTTTTTGTGTAACCAAGTAACTGTTCATGAGGCGACACTTTCCGAGTTCTTAAAATGTCACTATCATGTAAGGAAAAGTGTAGAAATAGGAAGCTTGCAGTGCAGTGATGGAAAAGAAAAGTCACGAATGGTTGACTACGTGCATTCATTTAAAAGCAAATCATCATATAACCACTTTCTGAGGATTAGGAGTACCACATTGCTTAATAACGTTCTAAATTCATCACCCTCGACGACGACGGTGACCTCAGTTTGCCACTTCAGCACTGCGGAGAAAGTGAAGGCTGCAGTGAGCTAACTTATCTAATGGCACAGGAATGCTGGCTGGCAGCTTCCGTCCCTCAGAGCATTTTATTAGCTAAAGAAAGATTTTTTGCTCGCCCCATTTTCCCTCTCTCCTTCCTTCATCACCACTTCCCCTTGTCAATGTTAAACATGATCTATATATTTCTCTCCAGCACCAGTTATAGTTCAGACTGTTCCCCTGCCTGGGGTTTATAGCAAATGTAGAAAATGACATTGGTAAGTATGTTTTTCACAAAATCGCAGTGACACTCAGTGGCAAGCATCTTGTTTCACCAAGGCTTAAGAAATTGTATAAATATTGATTTATCATGTGTGCAGAGTGGTAAATAGGATTGACACCATGTATCCTGATAAAGACCTGCTCGAAAAAGCCTTCAACAGCTGGCAAGGATCTTAGGCAGCTGACTGTGGTAGGATGTAGTTTGAGAGAAGGTAGTTGAGTGACAAGATGAACTCTTAGTGCTTTAGTTTAGGGTCTAATTACAAGACAGCATTTGTATAACCGACCAACATGAAGCATTTTATTTGTGGACGAGAAATATCAGTCTCATATTATGCAAATTACCGTATTTTCCGGACCATAGTGCTATTTTCAATCTTTTTTCATATATAAGGCACACCGGATTATAGGGCGCATTAAAGGAGTCATATCATTATTATTTGTTTTCTAAATTGAAAACACGTCCTTGTGGTCTACATCAGTGATTTGCAACCTTTTTTGAGCCACGGCACACTTTTTACATTTACAAAATCCTGCGGCACACCACCAACCAAAATGACACTCTTAACACAGTATATAAAACATATAGATAAGGGGGAAAATTTTCACAATTTCAGAAGGGTTAAAACCATTAAAAATCAGTTCCCAGTGGCTTATTTTATTTTTCGAAGTTTTTTAAAAAATTTTACCCATCACGCAATATCCCTAAAAAAAGGTTAAAAGTGCCTGATTTTAACCATCGTTATATACACCCGTCCATTTTTCTGTGACGTCACACAGTGATGCCAATACAAACAAACATGGCGGATAGAACAGCAAGGTATAGCGACATTACCTCGGATTCAGACTCGGATTTCAGCGGCTTAAGCGATTCAACAGATTACGCATGTATTGAAACGGATGGTTGTAGTGTGGAGGCAGGTAGCGAAAACGAAATCGAAGAAGAAACTGAAGCTATTGAGCCATATCGGTTTGAACCGTATGCAAGCGAAAACGACGAAAACGACACGACAGTCAGCGACACGGGAGAAAGCGAGGACGAATTCAGCGATCGTCTTCTAACCAACGATTGGTATGTGTTTGTTTGGCATTAAAGGAAACTAACAACTATGAACTAGGTTTACAGCATATGAAATACATTTGGCAACAACATGCACTTTGAGAGTGCAGACAGCCCAGTTTTCATCAATTAATATATTCTGTAGACATACCCTCATCCACTCTCTTTTCCTGAAAGCTGATCTGTCCAGTCCAGTTGGAAATGCATCTGCTTCGAGTGTCGCAGGATATCTACACATTCTTGCCATCTCTGTCGTAGCATAGCTTTCGTCGGTAAAGTGTGCGGAACAAACGTCCAATTTCTTGCCACTTTCGCATCTTTGGGCCACTGGTGCAACTTGAATCCGTCCCTGTTCGTGTTGTTACACCCTCCGACAACACACTGACGAGGCATGATGTCTCCAAGGTACGGAAAACAGTCGAAAAAACGGAAAATAACAGAGCTGATTTGACTCGGTGTTTGTAATGTGTTTGAGAAAATGGCGGATTGCTTCCCGATGTGACGTCACGCTGTGACGTCATCGCTCCGAGAGCGAGTAATAGAAAGGCGTTTAATTTGACAAAATTCACCCATTTAGAGTTCGAAAATCGGTTAAAAAAATATATGGTCTTTTTTCTGCAACATCAAGGTATATATTGACGCTCACATAGGTCTGGTGATAATGTTCCCCTTTAATAATATAGTTTCTAAATGTATTTCTACTCACCTAGTGTGAAACTTGGGCCTGAGCATCTAATTTACAATGGCTTTACAAGCTGGCAGTATTAATGTTTCTGCCACAGTGTGGGACTTTTTTGATTTAGCTACGAGTTCAACAACAAGGTAGCTAGCTTTGAGGGCTCTCTCGTTTAGCTTTGTGGTTTTTCTCAGAAAAGTTGCCTGTTTCTCATTGTTTGTACGTAAGCGTACAAAATAGTCCATCGGCTTGTTTTGAACAGAAGGGTGTTTCATTTGGAGATGGCGTTTAAGCTTGCTTGGCAAAATGGCGCTATTGGATAGCTCCTTTCTTTTACCATGAATTGATTAACGTGGACCCCGACTTAAACAAGTTGAGAAACTTATTCGAGTGTTACCATTTAGTGGTCAATTGTACGGAATATGTACTGTACTGTGAAATCTACTAATAAAAGTTTCAATCAATCAATCAAAAACTCACCACACACCAAGCACTGCGGAGTCGGTGCTGTCGCATCCCCGGTGAAAGTAAATCCAAATGAAAGATAGCTTTCGCTGTATTGCCTCAAGCTCACCGTCTTGTCTTTTTTATTTTGTCGACCACTCATACTAGGGCCTTCATCTGGGTCAGAATTTTGTCCAGGACCCTGTTCGGCATTTGCATTTTCCCTTCTCAAAAACTTCTCCATCACTGTCACTTGCTCGCCTCCTCTTGCTGCGATCCCAAACTGTCACTGTCACGTGTCGCGCAGCGCTAACTCGATTGTCTTTACAAGTATTTATCGCCCTCTGCTGACACCTACTGAAATAGAAGAGTATTACAATATCTGCCGCACTTTATTATAGCACAGACACCCGACAATGGTTAATTAGGAGATATTACATAATTTCCAACGGCACACCTGACAATCTCACGGCACCCTAGTGTGCCGCGGCACACTGGTTGAAAATCACTGGTCTACATAATGGTGGTTCTTTGGTCAAAATGTTGCATAGATTATGTTTTACAAGTCATCTTCAAGCCGCTTTCTGACAGTCACTTCCGGATGCGCCGTTTTGTGGGTGGTCTTATTTACGTGGCTACTTAAATCAATAACGGAGCAGCATCTCCTCATCCGTGGCTCACTAGCAACAACAAGGCCGAAAATGTGTCCCCGTGAAAAACCGTTCGACTGGAACTCTCTAATAACTAAAGTTCCTTAGGTGAATAATGTAAACTCACTACACCGGTATGTTTTAGCGCTTTCATGGTGAGTTTACAGACAGATATAAGTAAGAACTTTACGCTACTTCCTATTAGAAATGGCAACAGCAGAGGGTGAATGCCCCATAACATGAAGATAGAGGGGGAAAAAAGAAGCTTATCGACTATGGTGTCGGCACGGACTACAAAGGCGGACTGCGGAATTTTTCAGAATTATGCAGATCCCAAATACAGATCAGCAGGTACCAGAAAGTAGCTTTTGCATAATATTGCGAAACAAAACGCCAGCTAATATGTCTTACCTTATACACTCACCATAATAATACTTGTATGTTTAATGCGCCGACAATCCATCAAGCGGTGCGTCTTCATAGCTTACCAAAGTCGTACTAAAACATTTTGATCAACCTTTGAGTGCCGTGTGTAATGTTCTATATTTTCAATGGAACATAAAATGTTGGTGTTGTTTACTTGAGTCATATTGCTATCATATTTCAGTCTACACGTATCTCTTATGTTTGACTGCCATCTACTGGTCACATTTGTCATTACATCATGTACCAAATAAAATTGCTTCGAGGTCGGTAAGCAAAACCAAAATTAGTCCGTACAATATGCGCACTAGGTTATAAGGTGCATCGTCGAGTTTTGAGGGGGAAAAATGATTGTAAGTGTGCCTTATAGTCCAGACAATATGGTAGTTATTTTAAAGTGGCATAAACTACTACCAAACCTTTGGGAGTAAAGATCATTTCCATTTTATGAATGAATACACGGCAATGATACGGAAATTATAAGAATACATCATTTATTCTTTTGTGGTTTAAAGACAGTGAAATCAATCCAACTAACTGACAAGTCACAATAGTTTAGGGATTTTCAATACAGGAAGACAGACATCAAACACTGTTTGAAGTGCAGCTGTTAGTATTCAGTCCACAACAAGACTGCATTACTCCCAAATGTCTCACAAGTAACTTGGCAAAAATATTGTTAAAATGAAAACCAATCCACGTTTTAGCGAGTCACTGTTACACAGAAGTGAATCGCCAAAATACATTGACACTCTGGAGCGGTGAGCACAATCCAAAACCGCAGCAGGAAGACTGTACATTTTTGTGGGAAAGTTGTTTTGTTGAAAACAAGATGCCACATGTGGTTTCAATGCATTAAGGTCTTCTTATCAATGAAAAAAAACACACAAATAATAATAGACTGACAGACAAGGGGTTCCAACTCCACTTGTGAGTTGGGCTGCAGCTGTCAATTATTTTACAAATCGATCAATTAGTTTTTTTTTGATTAACTGATTAATCCGATAAAAGAAACTTCATAGCCTGAATGCATATTTTAGGGAAAATAGTATAAATAAGCAACAACTTTTCTGCTTTCCATAATCTTTATTCTTTTTTCCTAAGAAATGCACATCATCAACAGAGTGAAATCTTACTTTTACCATGTGTGCAATAATGAAATTAGTAGATTAGAGAAAGTACAACAACAACAACAACAGAGTAGCCTAAAAACAGTGTAAAATGCATTTACAAAGGTATTAATTAGAGAACGGGTGTTTGATATTTAGACAAACAACTCGTTAGCATAAACATACCAACTGTTTATACTATCCATCCATTTTCTACCGCTTATTCCCTTCGGGGTCGCGGGGGGCGCTGGAGCCTATCTCAGCTACAATCGGGCGGAAGGCGGGGTACACCCTGGACAAGTCGCCACCTCATCGCAGGGCCAACACAGATAAGACAGACAACATTCACACTCACATTCACACACTAGGGCCAATTTAGTGTTGCCAATCAACCTATCCCCAGGTGCATGTCTTTGGAGGTGAGAGGAAGCCGGAGTACCCGGAGGGAACCCACGCAGTCACGGGGAGAACATGCAAACTCCACACAGAAAGATCCCGAGGCCGGGATTGAACTCACGATTACTCAGGACCTTGGTATTGTGAGGCAGACGCACTAATACTAAATATGGAAAAATGATAGATTCTCTGATGCATCTGAATTAGAAGGTAGACAATTTATGAATCGATGGACAAATGTCCAACTATCAATTATTTACATGTTAAAAATAGCAAAACAGATAGTTCTAAAATGCATTATTAATGCTGATGTTCTGTAAATTTTAGTTTTCGGTTTGGTTCTTACTAACAATGGGATACCATTAGCTAACATTTTCATAATGTTGTGCTAACTGGGTTAGCGCGAACACACACAAAGAAGGGAGAAGAAGACAAGCTATGCTAGCCACGCCGCTAGACTAGCTTAAATGTGATGTAGTGAAACAATAAAATAATAAATACTTTGTACACTTCAACAGAAGGCTAACAGGAACAGCAGAGGAAATTAGCAAGTACCGCAAATTCTGGACTATAAACCGCAACTTTTTTTACTCGGCTTATAAAACGGTGCGGCTAATTTATGGATTTTTGTTTGCTGACTGTCATAAAGCAAATAGTTTAGTTTTTTTTAAGAACCACAGCAAATACACTGAATAGCTGGGTTATTGTTTGTGCTATGGCGCCATCTGTTAAACGAGTTTGCTCACTGGAGGTGCTGTAGATGCTGCATTGCCCTTCTGTTTAGACTGAGCTTTCAACCGGAGGTAGAAGTCCTGTTCCGTCTTCTAGATGTCCTTAGAGTTCCTATGCATATTGATTCTTCATTCATAACTCCAAGCAATGTTTGTAAGTTTTACAATATAACTAAAACTATTTACAATTACTAAATTGTCCCATGTATGATGTCAGTAGGGCTGTTTTCATGCATATTTGTACGTGCTATAGTAATTTAATGAAGGTAGCGTTGTTAGCATTAGCTACAATGCTAACACATTTATGAGTGTCTTTGTTAGTAGTATTAACTTACAATGGCATTCTTTTTGTATTTTTTCAGTTTTGTAAATTCACCAAAACTTCAGTCTGGACTTATTGATTCCCTTTAGCTGATTGGAAAGCTAGCCACCGCAGCTAGTGGGTCCATGACGAAGACCTTTGTTTTGTTTGATGAATCGTTTTACTGCCCTGTTACAGACATCGTTTGGAAACAATTAGAGTATGGAAATAAAAATGTACAAAATGTTTCTGTGTAAACAACTAATTTCACAACGTATATATATATATATATATATATATATATATATATATATATATATATATATATATATATATATATATATATATACTGTATATATACAGTATATATATATCTGTGGCTTATAGTCTGGCAGCTACGGGAAAATATTTTTTTCTTTTGAAATGTAGTGGATGCGGTTTACATCCCCGGTGCGCTCTATAGTCCGGAAAATACGATAGATTAATAAATCCTGAAAAACAATAATACTGATATAGTGCAGCCTGTAACATTTTTAACCATAGATACAAATGAGTTGATAGTTGTCACACGTTTTTGTGGTTTTAGCACAGGTGCCTGCTTGCCAAGTAGAGACATGTATTTATGTATCAGGCAGCTACAACTATCAAGTATCTAGTCTTCTATATACAGGTATATGCACAATAACATCCAAAACCCGGAAATGATGCAATACTGCATATGTCAGTAGCCAAAGGAGGAGCCTTGTAGACATATTAATAATTAAATATAACACATTTAGAATACATTAACATACAACAGTATACGATATAATACTAATATACAATATAATAATTATAGATGTATAAATAATCGATTTATAATCAAATCATCACCCCTGAATCGTAATCGAACTGTGAGGTGCAATAGATAGCATGCTAACATATTTTCACATGGCTCCATGTGTTTGAATAAAAAAAAATTTTTCAAGTCGAGCATATAAGACAGCATGAGCTCCCTACTAAAATAGACTGTTACCTTGTTTCAGCGTGTTTGCTTTGTAAATACGCAGAGTGCATTCTGGTACTGTACTGCAGCATTGATATAGTACTTTTGTAAAATGCCAACTGCGTTTGACATTGTACGCTGTTGTCTCTTTTACTTTAAAATGTATGGCCACACAACACTGACAAAATCCCTGTGCCTCGAAACTACAATATGCCTCGAAACCACAATGTGCCTCTTTCTGCGGGCCGCACAACATCTGACGCAATTGCAACATCCTGGAGGGTTGCAATGTGGATTCAATTAGCTTGGTAAAAAGTGCAAAAATATCTGCTTATGTATAGTAATTTTCAGAAGACGCAAACATGTCAAATGAATAAAACCAAAGCACATAATAATCTATAATGGCGGTCTACTTTGAGAAGTTCTCAAAGAGTGGGGCACGATGCGATGTTGGGCGGCAACCATTAGTCGACAACAAAATTTGTCGCTGACAATTATACTTGTCGATAATAGTTGTGACTCGTGTGATAACATGTAAAGTTTGAGGATATTTCCTCTTATTCTTGTTAAAAACATGAATACCTTGCTCATTTTGCGAAGCAGATCTTGTTTTTATGGCAGTACCTCTGATTTGTGAGCATTTAAAGAGGAGGCATGATTTGGAGGGAGGATGCATCTCAACCTCAGTAAGAGTGTTTGCTTCTATTTTGCAAGCTAGCTAACAAGAGTGAGACGAAGTTGTGTGAAAAATAACTAACTATCATTTTAGCCAAAGTCCGCCAGCTAAACTTTGTCTCCATCAATTCAAGTCAATTTGCAATGCCGTAAAAAAAGGCACTTTAACAAAGGTGAACCTAGAGCGCGTGCACACACACAAGAGAGAGAGGTAGGCACCAATACGGCGATATCATAAGATTAAACATACAATATATTAAACAGCCGACATTTGAAGAATTATTCAAATATACAATTCTACACATGGAGTCTATTTGCAAATAAGGCAACAAGAGAAGTATCCCACATTTTTCTTTTCTAAATAAATATGTACAGCAGATATGGGCATCTACATCAACAATATGATTTGCCTGAGTGGCTGAAAAAGACAGATTAAACAAAAAAAAACAATTTTAATAATCTTTTTTTGAATCGATTAAGAATAGTTACAAATTAGAATCAAGATTAATTCTCAAATACATTTTTTTGACACCCCTACAAATGACACTATAGACACGGTGTAGAGTATATATTTTTTTTCTTCTTCCTCGGGGGGTGCATAACAGAAATTGATTGAGAATCACGGACTTAGAGGGTTAGAGTTGAACTCTGAATACAGTGATGGAATAAGAATCAAGAAATCTAATTTGCAACTGCCTTTCTTTCCCCGCCCCGTGCTGCGAGGTGAAGTAAAGCCTTGGAAGGATTTAGAGCAAAACATTATGATTCCCTGCACCCTGGCCCACTTTGTGACAGCCTCATTAGGGTCACCCAGAACAGTTGAGTGAAGCCCACAATAATGAGAGGAATTGGCTTGTAATTTTACCACTCCTTTCCATTCAGTGCTGTTGAACAGCAAATGGCAGCGGCTGGTCGGCCTCAAACTCTAATGCGTACTTGTATGGGATTACTTACAAAAGAGGGTAATGGGAGGGGGACATTTACTTCGAGAGAATTGTGTGCAGCTGCATGGATGACTGGCCATTCCAGGCCTTAACTCTCATCCATTTAAACTTCAGGCCAAAATATCAAGTCCTCTGTTGCTGCTCCAATTCAACACTAATACCGTATGATTAATAGGGATCTTGCTAAAAAACATTTACTTGGTTACTTTTCCAAACTGGGCAGCACAGTGGCAGAGGGGTTAGTGCGTCTGCCTCACAATACGAAGGTCCTGAGTAGTCTTGGGTTCAATCCTGGGCTCGGGATCTTTCTGTGTGGAGTTTGCATGTTCTCCCCGTGACAGCGTGGGTTCCCTCCGGGTACTCCGGCTTCCTACCACCTCCAAAGACATGCACCTGGGGATAGGTTGATTGGCAACACTAAATTGGCCCTAGTGTGTGAATGTGAGTGTGAATGTTGTCTGTCTATCTGTGTTGGCCCTGTGATGAGGTGGCGACTTGTCCAGGGTGTACCCGGCCTTCCGCCCAATTGTAGCTGAGATAGGCTCCAGCGCCCCCGCGACCCCGAAGGGAATAAGCGGTAGAAAATGGATGGATGGACTTTTCCAAACCATTAAGGCTTTGTCATGTAAGGAATAAACATTGACCTGCCTCCTTTAACAGTTCTTTTACTTTTCATGAAAAACTACTCCTTTTCAAATACAAGGATTTGTTCAACTTGTATCTTCACTGGAAAAATGCAGACTATTTGAGAGGAACCCGTTCCAGTCATCATTTTTGTGTGCAGACAATATAGTTTTTGGAGTAAAGGATGACTCTTACCGGCTGTATTCAAAGAAGACAAACGGTATAGCTCGGTTGGTAGAGTGGCCGTGCAATCAACCTGAGGGTTGCAGGTTCGATCCCCGCTTCCGCCATCCTAGTCACTGGCCTTTTGTCCTTGGGCAAGACACTTTACCCACATGCTCCCAGTGCCACCCACACTAGTTTAAATGTAACTTAGATATTGGGTTTTCACTATGTAAAGCGCTTTGAGTCACTAGAGAAAAGCGCTATATAAATATAATTCACTTCACTTCACACAATCAAACAAGGTAAAACATAGATTATGTGCCACCATGAAAACACTACTAATGAATTATATGAAGCACAATAAAGCATTTGAGAGAATAAATGTTGATGAATTGTAGTTCATTCAGTCTACTTTAGACTTCGGTGTATAGTGTACAGGTGGTCCTCTTTTTAAAACACTCCAAGAACGAGTTACAGTACGCACGGCGGAAACATCATTTGCCTGGGTGAGTCAGTCAGCTGTTAAGTTCATTGTACGATAAATGACAATTAACTCGATAATTTGCCATGTTTGTGTGTGTTTTCTTTGTGGCTTGCTTTCACTCAGGGTGCAAGAGGGTTCACTTTATGAATCACTCTCAGCTCCTTAGAGCGTTTTCAAGAGCAGAAATATTTAGTTATTCAGATGTATGCTTACTAAACCGTTCCATGTGTGATGTATGTAGGAGTGTTTTCATGCATATTTGTATGTGCTATCGTAATGTAGTGTTGTCCCGATACCAACATTTTGGTACCGGTACCAGTACCAAAATGTATTTCGATACTTTTCTAAATAATGGGACCACAAAAATGGCATTATTGGCTTTATTTTTAACAAAAAATATTACGGTACATTAAACATATGTTTCTTATTGCAGGTTTGCCCTTAAATAAAATAGTGAACATACAAGACAACTTGTCTTTTAGTAGTAAGTAAGCAAACAAAGGTTCCTAATTTAGTCTGCAGTAACATATTGTGTCATTTTCCATCCTATTATTATTTCAAAATTATGAGGGACAAGTGGTATAAAATTAATTATTAATCTACTTGTTCATTTACTGTTAATATATCGGCTTACTTTCTCTTTTAACATGTTCTATCTACACTTCTATTAAAATGTAATAATCACTTATTCTTCTGTTGTTTGATACTTTACATTAGTTTTGGATGATATCACAAATTTAGGTATCAATCTGATACCAAATAGTTACAGGATCATACATTGGTCATATTGGGGCCGGTACTTTTTAGAGGTGGTATAATACAGAATATGATTCATTAGTATCGCGGTATTATACTAATACCGGTATACTGTACAACCCTATCGTAATTTGATGTAATGTAACAGGTTTACAAGTGTCTATGATAGTATTATTATCTTACGATGGCATTCTTTCTGTATTGTTTCAGTTTCACCAATTCTGAAGTAAATTCACCAAAACGTCACTGTGGAGTTACTGAGATGACTTCTGTTTTGTTTGATCAACCGTTTGGAAACAATTAAGGTATGTAAATTTACACAATCTTTCTTTGTAAATACCGTATTTTACGGACTATAAGTCACAGTTTTTTTCATAGTTTGGCGACTTATACTCAGGAGCGACTTATGTGTGAAATTATTAACACATTACCGTAAAATATCAAATAATATTATTTCACTCATTCACGTAAGAGACTAGACGTATAAGATTTCATGGGATTTAGCGATTAGGAGTGACAGATTGTTTGGTAAACGTATAGCATGTTCTATATGTTATAGTTATTTGAATGACTCTTACCATAATATGTTACGTTAACATACCAGGTACGTTCTCAGTTGGTTATTTATGCCTCATATAACGTACACTTATTCAGCCTGTTGTTCACTATTCTTTATTTATTTTAAATTGCCTTTCAAATGTCTATTCTTGGTGTTGGGTTTTATCAAATACATTTCCCCCAAAAATGCGACTTATACTCCAGTGCGACTTATATATGTTTTTTCCCTTCTTTTATATGCATTTTCGGCCGGTGCGACTTATACTCCGGAGCGACTTATACTCCGAAAAATACGGTAACTCAGTTCGCAATGTATATATCTGCGGCTTATATCCAGTGTGGCTAATATATGGAAAAATATGTATTACTTCTCAAATTTAGTCATATACTATATTTCTGTAGCCTGGACAATACATCCATCCATCCATCCATCCATTTTCTACTGCTTGTCCCTCTTGGGGTCGCAGGGATGGCTGGAGCCTATCCCAGCTGCACTCATGCAGAAGACGGGGTACACCCTGGACAAGTGGCCACCTCATCACAGGGCCAACACAGATAGACAACATTCACACTCACATTCACACACTAGGGCCAATTTTAGTGTTGTCAGTAATTGACAAAGGAACTGGTTGATTTTCCTCATTCTATGTAGAACTCTGATGAATGCTTAGCTTGATGTAAGTCAAATGTTTAAAAAAAGAAACCAAACTGCAACGACATAAACATACAGTACAGCTTCCAGTGCGTATGGTTTAAACAGACAAAGACACCAAGATTGGTATATTTTGAAAGAGATCTTTCTCAGAAACTCTATCTGGGCCCCATGTGAAATGTTAGTCGGCTCCAATCTGGCTTTTTAGAGGTAAAATGTGAAGTCGCTCTCACTGACAGGAATGACAACTTGTGAGAAGGTCAATTTTCTCATAGCAGGGAGAGGCGGAAGAAAAGGGCATTAGTATGCCTTGCACTTCTTTGGAGTATTATCAGCAATATGCAGCTGTTGATGGACAAAAACCTATTTGTGTAAGTCGATCAAAAACACAGCAACCATGCATGTCAGGACAAAAACCTAAACCTGAATGAGATAATACAAGTATTTACTCCTGCAAAGAATTTGAAGATTCTTTTTTTTTCTTTCTTACATGTCACCTGGGAAAGTCTACAATGTTTTTGTTTAAACAAACCTTCTGCTGTTTTCTTTAAAGGAGATGGTGGTGAGATTAAGAGACATGTCTGCCAAAGGCATATTACTCAAGCTCTCGTTGACATGTATATAGCAAACATGATATCTTATGACAAACACTGGAAACAACTACAATTCCTTCAGGGATATGATTGATGTTTTCAAGGCTATTTACGTACTTGGACAGAAGAGGTTCCTGGCAAATTGGAGTAGGGAACAAGTCTCTATGGCCTCACTCTAGCAACCTCTAGTAACATAATCCAAGAACTAAATTTATGACTCAAGTATTTGAAACACTGGAGATTTATCTAAATCTTCCCTGGAATCTTGGAACCAAAGAGTGTTAATTCTCCCCCTGAAACTTGACAACATGCACTTTTGCACTGTGATGCGGAAAATGATTAACTGGGTTAAATGGAAAATACAAGAAATGTCAAACGGAAACATTTTTGCTACAATTTACGTCATTGAGTAATTGCTGAAATATCAAACAAATTATTGCGATGATTTACGCAATTTCTTTTGACATAAATGCCTCGTCCAGCAACAAAATGAGGGTCACTCATGGGTGGTCTACATCAGAGCATGTAAGTAACCATGTTTACACCAATTGGTTCAGTTTGGTGCACCACAGTACTGTTAAAACAAGTACATCCTAATCTGGTTTGTGTTATTGTTAAAGGATTGGTGCTAGCAGCATGTAACTCAGAAATAAATTAAAAGAGAAAAAGGCGACCAAGTACAGTGGAACCTCGATTTACGATCACCTCCATTTACGACCTATTCACTTTACAAACCTTTACATCACGCCAAATATGCCCCTGTGTGCGAACCATGTCTTGGCTTACGAACACTTTATTTATTGATTTAATGCCTTCGGTGACAATCTACAATGTAAATAGTCATGAAAATAAAGAAAACGCATTGAATGAGGTTTGTCCAAACTTTTGGCTTGTACTGTATATATAAATATATATATATATATATATATATATATATATATATATATATATATATATATTAGGGTTGTAACGATACGTGTATTTGTATTGAACCGTTTCGGTACGGGGGTTCCGGTTCGGTTCGGAGGTGTACCGAACGAGTTTCCACACGGACATATTAAGTAGTGTATCGCACGTTGTGTAAACAATGCACACCGAGGCACAACACACGGCATGCTAGCAGCTAACGGGCTACGATAGACTGATCATACGTCCTCTTTTCACCGGACATGTCCTCTTTTGCGGAGCTGGCAGGGCGGAGTTTCTTAAATGCCTCAAATGTCCGACATTTTGAGTTAGGGTTGCGTGTATTTTCAATGTACGTTCAGGGTTAAGAAGGGGTTAAAAACAAAACAAATTGTGCGCGCAGCAGCATTCGTGAGGGAGGGGCAGAGACAGAGAGAGCGAGAGAGTTATGATAAACGCGCATGCGTCGCCAGGCTCTGCTTTTTATCCATAGATTTATCAGATTTAATTTTTCATTATCTATAGCAGGGGTGTCAAAAGTGTGCCCCGGAGGCCATTTGCGGCCCACAGCTAATGTTTTAAAGGCCCACGGCACATTCTAAAAATACTATTAAAATAAACAAAAACATAACAAAAGTGAAATAAAAAAGCTTAAAGGTTAAATGTAATTTAGAAAAGGTTGCAATGTTGACTAATAAAACAAAGCTGTTTTTTTTTCTTTCAAACTGTCATTGCTCAAAACATAATATTGAATCCAAAAAAAAAATCATAGTAACATTTTACTATGAATTATTGACCTATCCAAGGTTCCGATTACTTCACATCAAATATTCCACTAAAAAAAATATTTTGGGTGGAAGATTTTGCAAATTTGGTAAATAAATAACCCAAAAATTTATATTTTGTTGTTTTCTTACTGTCCCGAAAATGAACCGAACCGTGACCTCTAAACCGAGGTAGGTACCGAACCGAAATTTTTGTGTTTATATATATATATATGTATGTATATATATATACATATATATATATACATACACACATATTTATACAGTTCTTAGGTTAATGTACCTGTACAGAAATTAAATGTGTAATATAATTAAATAAGCGTCTACATAAATTTGACATTGAAATCCCTACACTAACTTCCAACTATGTGTGCTGTCTTCACTGTGATTAGTTTATACAGCTGTTTTTTTTACACTTAATTGGCGATCGCAATGTTGAGGTCTGCATGTTAATTTCATACCAAATTGAAGAGGGAAGTTTGCCAAACATGTAAGAGTACAGTACAAACTGCAATAAAGCCATATGTTTGAGGGTAATCACAAATAAGCTGTTATATGGATGCGCGCACACACACACAAACGCACGCACAGACACACATTAACAAATACACACATTACAACACTTTTTTGGTCAAACAGCAGAGCGTTTATCGTGACAGAACAACAATCATTTGAACCAAAATAACTCTTCAGTTTGCATTGATTAAAGTAAGCTATAACAGACTGAACAACACATGACTTCAACTACTTCAACTTTAACAACCCTTTGCCCATCAGACCCTGACGACAATGCCACATGAATTATAAACAATCAAATATTGAATAATGAGAGAATGAAAGGTCAAATTCTACAGTGTTTCTTTCCCTGACAACCTCCTTAAAGTTTTGTAATCAATCAGAAATATCAAGCAGCTAAAATGCGCCAAACATGGATAAGTGTGGACGGAGTGTTTTGCATATCAACCATCATGCACTGTAATGGAATTATATATGTGTATTTTTTAATCATATATACATACTTTATGATGTCCACAAAGTTCAAAGATGTGTTATGTGCTACTGTGTGTTGACTTTATTTGTTGGTTAGAGTTCATTTACACCATGAGTGGGGAAAGTTGTTCGGATTGGATCATATATATTGATGCTGTGCTCAAGGGACTATTAAATGAACTTTGTGGTCATTGACCATTGATTCTATTTTGCCCATTAGAGGACCGTAATTTTACTTAATTTCAAACAAATTTAGGCAAAAATACACGCGAGTCAAATTTCTTGTTCAACCTGTAATTTTTTGCAGGCCGCACTATATTCTCCCGCAGGTCGCAGTTTGGACATTTCTGATGTAAAGGATGATCATAAATAATCCACGATACAAACATTTATCACTACAGGCTGTATTATTTTTCTATTAGGGCTCATAGATGGGGAACAGCCTGGTATGCAATGCTGTGGAGTGTGTGTGTGTGTGTCAGGGTGGGGGATGGGCTGCACTGGCACTGAGCAGCAGTATTTGGCCAAAGAGGCCCCCGCTGTGCTCCTTCTACCCTGGAGCAGAAGCCAGTCCATTCTGGGCTGTATTTCAAGAGCAATACACCTCTCCAGCACTTTAGAGATGACATTTGGAGGTATCAGCATGCTAAGCCTGGGAGGGGTTGGCCCATCGCTATGCTGACATGACCCTGGGAGCTGCCACTGCCTTCTCTGTGTTAAGGGGATTTGTGTCAGTGCTGGGCCTCAAAATACCATGGTTATGACCCCCTACCCCCACTAACTCCCCTCCGTCTATGCTTCACTTGCCACCAGACAGACTCAACTGGAGGGATTTGCTTCTCCTCTTCTCTAATGACCCATTTTCCTCCTCCATCACCCTGGTAAAGTGTCTCACCATATTGTTTAGTGTGGCGATGTTAATCCAGATCAGTGAGCTACATAAATATTGAGCACTAATAAACCACAACCCCTCCGTTGTCGCCCGGCTAAGCGATCTTGTCCATTTTTGCACAAATTACACAGCGTTAAAAAATGGATTCTTTTCCGCAACATCCAGAGGTTCATACAGCTTTCGTGATTGCATTTTGTTTGTTGCCTGCTACCTCTTCATCCATTTCTCTCTTTTTTGTCGAGTGAGACAATTACTGGGGCCTGTTGTTCATTTACTCCCACAAGGCTGAAAGGCAGAGGTGATGAAGCAGCTGTTGGCTGGCATGCGAAATGACACACACACACACATACTGCATGCTTAAACAGCTTTGTATGAGACTTGTCATGCAGAGAAGTGGGGGATAATTCAACTCTATTGCTAATCAGGATACCCGTGGTATGTTTTTCAAGTAAATCTGTTTCTTGCTTACGCCTTGCACTATCTCACTTTCCTCATTCCCTCATACGCACTTGCCTCAAAATGAAAGATAGCTGCATTCGTGCGTCTCCAAGGCCATGTCTACACTATGCCGGATAACCCCTTAAACAAATAATTATTTAGCCTAAGCCCCGTTTCAGCCACACTAAACTATCATTTAAAGTCCCCCTCCTTGGACAATTTTTTACATGGGTAAGTGCGCCGTGTATTTCTTGAATCTCCGGCTCTTAGCTTTGTATGGACTCATTGATCGTTTACATACTGAGTTCGGAGAGGAAGTGACGCCAGAAAGACCGCACTCCACACAGGAAGTGACGCCAGAAAGAACGCGCCACAGCCAGCTTCATAATAAAGAGGTTTCGTAACTCTGAGGTAACCACTGGAAAGATGGAGGCGAGTCATCCAGACATGCCCGTGTTTTTCCTTCCGTCTGTACAGACGCTTGTGGAAATCACACATGAATACCTTAAGAGAAAGCGATTGCAGCTATTTGGGATACAACACTTCTCAGAAGGCAAGAGAACTTTCAAATGTCCAGGTCAGCTGTGATTCTACTTACCGAAAAACTTTGTCCATTTGTCGAAGGAGAGACAATGAGAATGCGGGCTCCCGTGGATGTGATAAAAAAGGTAGCTTGTGCTTTGTATTACCTGGCCGTCAAGGGAAGACTACGGAAAACGGCGAATGCTTTTGGACTGGCAAAGCAGACTGTATCAGTTATTGTCCGCCATGTGTGTCGCCGACTCAACGTCTAGGTCCAGAGTATATAAAGTCACCAAAAACAAATGGACAATGAAGGTGAGGGCAAAAGAGTGAGGAGTGTCCTGACCAGATATCTAGATCGATGTAAAATGTTCTTTATTAAAGATTTGATTAATTTATGATGGCTCAGGTGTGATTCACTACAATAGGGCCCCCACAGCACACTGGATTCCAGGTAATTGAAATACCACAACACTGGATATTGTTCAGATAAGTTACATTTAAGAATTTGCACACAAAGCAACACTGGAGGTGACTATGACGTGCGCATGCGTATTAGGTCGCCTTGAGCCGGCTGACGGAGAGGGTGAGGGGGTCTTAAACGACCATTGTGTGTGTGTGTGTGTGTGTGTGTGTGTGTGTGTGTGTGTGTGTGTGTGTGTGTGTGTGTGTGTGTGTGTGTGGATAAGGATAAGGTTAGGTGGGATTTACCCTGGATAACCTTAAATGCACACTTCGACCAAACACGAGTATTCCTTTGAGTTAGTCGAGATATGGTTTAGATCTGTAGATCCTGATCATTCTTGCTTTTCCATTGCAGTGTTTGTGTCGTACTTACTGCAACTGGTACTACCTCAAAAAGAATGTCACCGGGTGAAATTTTGGGATGTAAGGAATTGTGTATCATACCAAAGTAGGGCTGGAACTAACGATTATTTTTTAAGTCAACTAAACTGCGATTATTTTTTTCGATTAGTCAACTAGTTAACCGATTATTGTTTATGATCTGCTACATGTTTAAGTTTGACGTTAAGTCTGTGACTTGATTTGAACTCATTTTTAAAACCTATTATTAGGAATGTTCCGATCAGAGTTTATGCTGCCGATTCCGATCATCCATGAGTGAGATCAGCCGATACCGATCACATGTATTTACTTTACATTTTCAAATGTGTTTATGGTGAGTGCGATTACAAGTTTAACAATAGCAACACGATATTTAAACTAGTTACTTATTTTATTTTTTGACATACAAATGTTTGAGCATAACCCAGGTAAGCGTAAACAATAACTAGACAAAAGCAAAAACTACTCATTTAAATCCATTGAGTTTGTCCAGGGAATTATTGAGTTGACCTTATCGGTATGGATCATATACTGATACTACCCTTGGGGTTATACTACCCAATTTATGTGTCGTGTACAGACAGTGACAATGCTGACACACCAACAGTTATATTATCCTCTCCCTCGACCAGGGGGCTGCAACCTTTACCTCTTCCACTAAAAACAATAGTAAACAGTCGCGTATTGGAACACATCTTAGAACATTCTAAAAGTTTTAAACATTTTTATTTGAAAGAAAAAACCATCTGACCAAGTGAAATTAAACTCTTTTTCCGTTTGGCGCAGTGGTGGAATGGCCGTGCGCGACCCGAGGGTCCCTGGTTCAATCCCCACCTAGTACCAACCTCGTCATGTCCGTTGTGTCCTGAGCAAGACACTTCACCCTTGCTCCTGATGGGTGCTGGTTAGCGCCTTGCATGGCAGCTCCCTCCATCAGTGTGTGAATGTGTGTGTGAATGGGTAAATGTGGAAGTAGTGTCAAAGCGCTTCGAGTACCTTGAAGGTAGAAAAGCGCTATACAAGTACAACCCATTTATCATTTATTTAATTCTCTTTTGGTAAGTATTCATGGTTAGCTTACCCAAGGGGTTGCACACTCGAGAAGCTGAACTAAATACACAGGCTTCCAGTCTCTTTTACTTGCCTTCCTTGTGCCTCAGGACTCAGCCTGTTCACATTCACAGCCTTACAGTCAGAAATTAGAGAACTTTAAAAAAAAAAGCAAACTTTTCTAACTCGGGGGTTAAAAAACAAAACAGAGGGAGCCACTACAAAGAGGCAGAAGTATTATAGACCCTGCTCCAGACTATTATTCATCTATGTGTTAATTACCTGTTTAATAAGATTACTGTCTGCTATAACATGGTTCCATCTACACTTCTTCAATTTTACTCAGCACTTTTTAATTGGTGCTGTTTCAAGCAGTTAGCTTAGCTATTAGCATGCCTGTTCCTGTTTTGCTTCCGGTGTGTAACATGTCCTCGTCCTCTAGAGACAATAATACCTGATAATAAGACAAGCTAAGACAGAGGGTTATTTGCTGTAATAGAGGCGATTATTATTAGTTTAGGGCAGTGGTTCTCAACCTTTTTTCAGTGATGTACCCCCTGTGAAAATGTTTTCAATTCAAGTACACCCTAATCAGAGCAAAGCATTTTTGGTTGAAAAAAAGAGATGAAGTAAAATACAGCACTATGTCATCAGTTTCTGATTTATTCAATTGTATAACAGTGCAAAATATTGTTCATTTGTAGTGGTCTTTTTTGTACTATTTGGAAAAAAAGATGTAAAAATAACTAAAAATTGTTGAAAAATAAACAAGTGATTCAATTATAAATAAAGATTTCTACACATAGAAGTAATCATCAACTTAAAGTGCCCTCTTTGGGGATTGTAATAGAGATCCATCTGGATCCATGAACTTAATTCTAAACATTTCTTCACAAAAAAAGAAATCTCTAACATCAATATTTATGGAACATGTCCACAAAATATCTAGCTGTCAACACTGAATATCGCATTGTTGCATTGTAATGAATGGAATAGCCTACTTGATTTGATGTTCAGTTTATGAACTTACATTCATATTTTGTTGAAGTATAATGCAATAAATATATTTATAAAGGATTTTTGAATTGTTGCTATTTTTAGAATATTTTAAAAACATCTCACGTACCCCTTGGCATAATTTCAAGTACCCCCAGGGGTACGCGTACCCCCATTTGAGAACCACTGGTTTAGGGGACTGGCTCCACACTGTGTATGGAGACACACAATTAGCTACTAGCCGCCTGTCAGCCGGGGGACTAAAAATAATACAGTGTCAGCCAGAAAGGATCGGCGTTTGTGATCGTCAAAAAAAGGTATCAATCGGTAATAGCTGATAATGTACTTTCTCACAAAAATCGATCTGCACATGAAGACATGAATGGTTTTACTTTATTACAGAAAGTACATAAATGCAGTAAAAAATATATCAACAGACTTGGAGTGCAAGATGTCCTGTAAACATGACATTCAGTGCAAAACATTTTTATTACTGTTAGGCTTATTCATCTGCAATTATTTACCTTAAGGAATAAAAGTGTAAACATGAACATTCCTTGGCGGTCTATCAATTAAAAATGCTAAAAACGACTTGTGGACTACAGCAAATCTTATTTTTTAAAATCGACATTGTGAATTATGTTGCCCTATACCCTACATTACACCACCGCTTCTGCAACACTTCCCAACCATAACAGAAAACTTGTGTATTCCCCCATGCTACACAGCACACCAGCCCACTACCAACAGTATGTAAAACAAAATAGCACCTTCAGGAGGGTGCAGGCAAAGGACAAACCGGACTTAGGAAGGGAGGGGGACGTGATGAGAGAAGGTGGAGGCGAGGCAAAGCATGAGGCAAGACAAATGCAGTGCTGGTGTTGGCTCTGAGCCATGTTTGTGTCACAAACAGAAGTCGCCTTGTATGACTTCCAACCCTGTCACAGGCCTTTGCCTGACTCGCCCCGAGTTGGCATGGATAACAGTCAGGCCATTAAAAGCTGGATACTTGGTAACAGCAAAGAACAAGGATGTGTCAGCCACAGGCTTGGGCTGGAACAGAAATTAGAAGCGGTATAGGGGAGCTCTCGACACCAACATGCCATCCTTGAATAACAGACTGACTTATATTCCTCCAATTTAAGGGTTGACACAACATCACAGAATATGAAACAACATAAAAACTAAAGAAAAGTGAAACTTCAGTCCAACTAGAACATGACAAAACACTGGTTACACAAGGGGGAAGTAAGGCTTCTTACTGCCAACACTAGCAATTAGGGATGTGTCCTAAAATTGCGATATATATTGCAGCCTCCTGCAATAACATTATTCGTCTGTTGTTTGGATGCTTTATTTTACTACCAGTTTGGTATCAATCCAATTCCAAGTAAATACAGAGGCAGTTTTGTTAATACCAATACTAATACTTCAAATTTTCAGGATCGTTAAATGATTACAATTAGAAATCAGACAAAAACACAGGATAGTGGTGTAAAAGTATCAACTACCCGTATTTTTCGGAGTATAAGTCGCACCGAAGTATAAGTCGCACCTGCCGAAAATGCATAATAAAGAAGGAAAAAAACATATATAAGTCGCACTGGAGTATAAGTTGCATTTTTTGGGGAAATTTATTTGATAAAACCCAACACCAAGAATAGACATTTGAAAGGCAATTTAAAATAAATAAAGAATAGTGAACAACAGGCTGAATAAGTGTACGTTATATGACGCATAAATAACCAACTGAGAAGGTGCCTGGTATGTTAACGTAACATACTATATAACATATAGAACATGCTATACGTTTACCAAACAATCTGTCACTCCTAATCGCTAAATCCCATGAAATCTTATACGTCTAGTCTCTTACGTGAATGAGCTAAATAATATGATTTGATATTTTACGGTAATGTGTTAATAATTTCACACATAACTATGAAAAAAACTGCGACTTATAGTCCGAAAAATACGGTAATTTTATGTTGTTTTTTTTAATTTTTCCTTTTTCACTTTTATTAAATTGTTTGAGCAAAATAAAGCCAATAAAAATGTACAGATTTTTAAATAGTTGGGCTTTTACCCTAAAAGTCCTTGTGTGTCCAGGGTAGGAATGTAACGACATGAAAATGTTATATTACAGTTAGTCACCAAAATTATCAGTTATCGTTATTATCAAGGTATTGTTGAATGTGCTTTAAATATATGCTCATGCACAATTATATTCAAATGCTATTTAAAAAAATGAAATACAACATAGCCACACATTACACTTTCTTGGCAGAAGAAATATATTTATAAAAAAGATATGGTTCTGGCTACTTAAAAGACATAACACCTCACCCATTCAGGTTTTAATTAGTGCGATAAAGAGCCGCAGGAGGCGTCACCGACATTTGAGTGACAGACAGGATTGTTGAGCCTCGCAGAGTTTGTGTGCGCAGCAGTGTAGGCAGCAAGTACGCTAATAACAAACACCACTTGCATCTTAGGAACAGTTTTAATGGTGACTCGGTCTGGTCCAATAGTCCATAAGTCAATCAATGGAATCATAAATAAAAATGAAGTTGAAATACTTTGCCGGCATCGATAAATTGAGAAAGAGATCTCACTCTTTGCATTGCTCTGACCACCTGAGCGAGTTTATTTACAAGTAGAATTAACTGAACACACTTGAGTCCTCATTTCACTCAATCACAATCTTTGTCTTGGTGAGCGGCGAGCAAGACCGCTCGCTTACACACAGGAAGCACGGATATTGCCTCCCTACTCACGACACACTGGTGAGAAGTTACGCAAAGTAACGAAAATTAGGAGGACAAAGTATGGTTACAAAGCCAAATGTCCCGTAGTGGGAATATTTCAGCTTCAACTCATATGGGCAATATGAGCCCATCAACACGGGCGAACAAGCGAGAAAGCCGTGATCACGTGATGGCAACAAACAAAAAAGACAACCTGACGTAGTTTTTTGTTCAATATTTATTTAGGGTAAATTTTGGCTCACAGAGATGAAAGGGACAAGCGGTATAAAATGTATGGGTGGAGTCCATTTGATTTTTTGTTTGTTTATTTATTTAGGATAACAAAGGTATTTACCTTCCAATTACAGTGCAATTGTAAACAATTCTACAGTAATGAGAAATGAAAGGTTGTATCTTTATAAATGGGTACTTGCATTAGTATTACATATCATGATTACATGACATTATAAACACTGTATAGTTTCTATCGTTTCATTTTTCAGTTTAAGAGCATAGAGTAGACAAAAGTTCTGAGTCCGTCTGCATAAAGCCAAATATTTATGAAAGTAAATTATTGCATATTGTTCTAATGTGGCACTTTGAGACAAAAATGTGTTGATTGACAGTCTAAAAGTAAGATGTCAAACTTCCTTCATTAATTATTAAATTATTATTATTATATCAAAATATTATATCTCATCACTGTATTATGGATCATACACTGATACTATACTTGGTATTGTTACAGTCAAAATTTGTATTAATCCTGTTTAGCTATTTCTCGTCTTCCAGTGATGATACCGTGGAGGTGAGGATTATGTAACAGCTATCTTACTAGTGACAACGCTACATCGTGTTGAGGACGCGGCCGTGCGCGTGTCGCTATTCAAGTTGTGGAACACAGCTAGAATGTGTCATAAACATGAATTGTCAATAAATAACAATAGTATTAAAAGCTCTATCGTAAGCCAAATTTATATAACTGTTATCGTATATCATCTAGACCGCGCAACATCACTTTTTCTCAAATGTACATTTTGCAATGTTTATGACAATATGGTGTGACAACATTCACACTTTCAAAACAATAAGGTTGTTTGTGAGTTGCGACAGAGTTTGATTTATACCGAACACTGCCTTTAATAAAATAGTTAATCAAATCAGGGTTTCGAGACAGGCCGTCAGTGTGACAAACGTGCTTTTTCTGAATAGTAATAAATTCACACACACACGCGCGCGCGCGCACACACACACACACACACACACACACACACACACACACACACACACACACACACACACACACACACACACACACACACACACACACACACACACACACACACACACACACACACACACACACACACACAAACAAACAAAACATTGCAAAAAGTCTTTCTTGATGTCTTTGTGTTCTTATATCTTCCTCAATATAGTTTACACATTGACAGTCTAAGTCAGTGGTTCTCAAACGTACCAAGTACCACCTCAGTAAACACTTGACTCTACAAGTACCACCATAATGACCAACATTAAAATACAGTCGCGTACTAGGCCTAAGTATTCATTAAAAGCAAGGCGGAAGTTGTATTTAACAAGTATATTTAATATTTTGGCCACTAACATTACACACAGTTTGAACAGTAACACTGTGATCGAATATTTAATTAAGTGATTATTTGGCGTACCACTAGATGGAGCTCATGTACCAGTTTGAGAATCACTGGTCTAAGTCTATTAATAGCCTATTAATTAAAGATTTTGATATTTTAACCAATCACTTTGTCTTTAACACACAACTTGAAGCAACCGTATTCTGACAAGAACATACACTTGTACTAAACCAGCAAACACAATTCAGTAAGCCAGCATGTAGGGGGAAACTAAAGATAATTGGACTGTTTTTGTCCTGATTGTTCCAGTTCCTGATTGAGTACGACAAACGTCTAATTATTTGATGTCTTTTAAGATGATCCTATCAGATTGTCCTGTGGTCTGAGGTGTTTTAAGAGTCCATTTGTCCCGATAATTGGCTCTAAAATATTGATCAAGTTGAAGTAAAGTCTTCATGTCTGTGGAGAAAATCGAGTCTCATCATAATACAAATTAACGACTTCAACGCAATTAGCCATGCACAATGTGTCTTTTCTAGGTTAACACCAGCCATTAGCTTAATTTGACAACAACTCACCTCTATCTCGCTCAGTAGATTATGTGCGTTCACACTGTCTCAGTATCTATTTTGTCTATTGTCTTTTTTTAAATTTAGGATTTTTCTGTCAAAAATAGTTCTAAAACCACCATCTCATGTAACCTATTCTACATTGCTGTTATTCCCGGTTGTTGCTGTGGTGGTTTCTATATTTCTTCTTTTTTTGTTAGATAATGTTTAACCACACAATATTTCGGTCTGGGAGGACAAGATTCTAGATTGGTGGTGGGACAGAATCGTCCAGTGTGTGGTGTGCTGTGCTGTCCATCAAAACTGTTCAATGCCAGACGTTTACCGAGGAAGTTTGAAATCAGAGCTGGGGAAAAACGTCACACAGCCAAATTGTGTGCATTATGTTTCAAGAAATCAAGCTGGCCACATCAACGAAAGCTATTTTTACCTTTTTTTTTGTCAAAATATAAACAACTTTTGGGAAAATATGCAACTTCTCTGCAACTTTCAAAACACGGTGGATGAAGAGGAAACAGATGCTATTGCTAGCGATGTAGAACATGTATATCACATAAAAAAAATGTAGTATGTTATAAACGTCCAACAATAAATCGTATATGGCTGATATAGTGCAAAATAACTTACCAGAAGTGCGAATAAACTGATATTGCAGAAGCTTATATTGTTTACATTCAGAGCAGCCATTTTTGAAGCTGATTTAGGTGGGTAACAATGCGGTGACTTTCGAGGGCCGTTCCAGTTGAAACTTCCGACTTGGAAATCGGAAATTACCACTTTCAATTACAAATGGAATTCACCATTATTTCAATGTGAGGTCTGTGGCCGAAATAAAATCTCTTCAGATTTAGAAAATCTTTGTGTGTACTTATAACAGTTCCTGTTTGACACAGAGGCAAACTAGGATTGTAGGCTGTGTTTTTAAGCGGCACATGAAAAGTCTCTGGATTTCAGTAGTTCCCAGCTGCTTTCTGCTGATATCAACTAATCATTTTTCATTTTCGACCCAAAAAGTGTGCTGTAGGAACACTGGTGATTGAAACATGTTGCTATCCCAAATCATAGCACAATGTTGATACATTTAAAATCACTGCACTTACCATCTTCAGTTTCCTGCCAGACAATTCCTTCAAGATTTACGCTGGTGCCAGGTTCACAGGGTCCTAAGCACTCAGGGTCCGTAGAAAGGGCCACGTCGGAAGTGTTCACTGCCACTGAGCGTGTGCGCACCATTATCTGTTCACATGGCGAGGAAATCTCACTGTTGCCTACTGCGGCAAGTAGATGTAGGGGGGGAGGGACTGGTGTTGAGACAGGAGATTCCATCTGCAAGAGAAAAGTGGGGGTTTTGTGAGAAGAGAAGCCCATGAGAGACTGCTGACCCTTTGTGTAAACACAGAGAGAGCGAATGGTATATTGAAGAAATACCACAGCTCGAGGATGTGAACAGTGCATGAACATCACTGTTCCTTTACAGGAAATCGCTCATAGTAATACGTCTTAGAGTAATAATGAGTTAAGCAGGCACTAGTGCTATACCATTCTACAGTCTTTTGTTATCTTTAACGGATTAGAAGAAGGGGAATGCAGGGAGGTGCAAGGGAATCACAGCGAGTGCCTTTGTGGAGGGGCACGTTTTGTTATGCAGGTTTGATCAAATGAGCCTTGTCCCAGTTTTCCTCTATTGCACACAGGCAAGTAAGTGTGAACCATGCCGACACGTCCTCTAACAGACTGATCGCTCATTAAATCCATCACTTGGAATGCAAGTTGTGGTAATGGAGTTGGGTGTTGAGGGTCAGGAATTAAATCCACCTGTTCTGACACCGTGACAGCAATGAAGAGACAGTCGGCCTACATGGAAAAGGAAGGACAGGGAGGGAGGAGTGAGTCATCAGGCAACCCATAGGGAGCACTGAGTCTAGAAAAGTGTGTGTGCGGGGGGGAAGGGAAAGGCCAAGTGATGATTTAACAGACATGGTGACACCAGCCTGAGTGTTTAAGTGTTTGGAGCGTTTGATGAAGAATGCTACAAGTCTTACTTGGCAGGGGGAGTGTGGTCAATGTTGGATTCAACTACCATAATTTCCGGACCATAAGCAGCTACTTTTTTTCTCATGCTTTGAAACCTGCGCTTTATAGAATGCTGCTGCTATTTATGGATCGTTCCCAATTCACGAGCTACATACACATGCCGCCAACAATTTAGCCTCGTCACATCAGACCAATGAAACTGCCGAACTGGTCACGGCGGACCAATGAAATTGTTCACATTAAACCAAATGCACTCACACAATCATTCAGTCAGCCATTTAGCGTGTTATGGACTCACCCTCATAAAGTAACAACAAAATGCACACGACATAGCCCCAAAGAAGAAAGTGATCGACCAGGCCATCGAACAGGAAACAGTGCGATGTATAACGTCAACAACTGGAAGTCGGAGCGTCACTTCAGGCGAACGGAGACAGCTGTCCGGCCGAAGTGATCAATGTGGAACAATAGCAACGTAGACACGCAATGCTAACATCAAAGCTATCTATAATGCTGCGAGTGTCAAGTTGATCAAGTTCTTGCAGAACACACCCCTGTGGTTTCAGCACATGGAAGCCCAGTTCTAATTTAGAAGAATTACCCAGGATTAGGGCTGCAACTAACGACTATTTTGATAGTCGACTCGTCAATGACTATCCTAAAGTTTACTCGACTAGTTGGATAATAAAGTGTACACATATTTATTAGCTCTAATTTCCCATTGACTTTTAAATGCAATTTAAGTTATTATAGGCATGTACTTAAGAACAACAAAGATGACTTATTCATTCATAAATATTTATTTATACTAGAGATGTCCGATAATATCGGACTGCCGATATTATCGGACGATAAATGCTTTAAAATGTGATATCGGAAATGATCAGTATCGGTTTCAAAAAGTAAAATGCCGCTGTACGTAGAGGTACATGGACGTAGGGAGAAGTACAGAGCGCCAATAATCCTTAAAGGCACTGCCTTTGCGTGCCGGCCCAATCACATGATATCTATGGCTTTTCACACACACAAGTGAATCCAAGGCATACTTGGTCAACAGCCATACAGGTCACACTGAGGGTGGCCGTATAAACAACTTCATTTTTTTCCATAACTTGAGTTGATTTATTTTGGAAAACCTTGTTACATTGTTTAATGCATCCAGCAGGGCATCACAACAAAATTAGGCATAATAATGTGTTAATTCCACGACTGTATATATCGGTATCAGTTGGTATGGGAATCGGTAATTAAGAGTTGGACAATATCGGAATATCGGATATCGGCAAAAAAGCAATTATCGGACATCTCTAATTTATACTGTAACTATGCTGCTTATTCAGCTGTTACAAAAATGTAAATGTTGTCCATTTAAAAGAAAGGAAAGGCAACATGCGAAAAAATTAGTTAACCTTGATTATGTTGTTTTTTTAAACAGTTAAAATAGCAGCAATAAAAACAAACAACAATACACCAAACCTACAAAAAAAAAGAAGCGTTTTGTGATGGTGTTTAAAAAGCTTCACACTGGTATAGTGATTATTGATTAACTCCTGGCAGTTTTAGCACTCTAATAGACTCAATGGATATAATTGTATAATTGATTGATTCTTAACATGTTACCTATCTATTAGATTGTATGTTTAATCTTATGATACCATCGCATTGGCGCCTCATGTCTGCCTCTGTGTGTGTCTGTTTGTGCTCACGTGCGCGCAATTCGTAATTTTTTTTATTGTATTGCAAATTGACGCTGCTTTAAAAAGTACTCGAATTGATGTAGACAAAGTTTAGCTGGCTGACTTTAGCTAAAATTATTAAGTTATTTTTCACACAACTTCTTCTCACACTTGTTAGCGAGCTCGCAAGGTACAAGCCAACACTCTTACCGAGGGTTGAGTCCATATCCTTTTTGATGAGGCGAACGTTGCGTTCGGCGGTGGAAATGGGGACTAGATCTTTAGCAATGTGATATGCGATCGCTCTGGTTATCTGTTACCACCTGGTTTTCTCATAAGGCACGACTGATACCGAAGCTTGCAGTGTACATTGTTTTAGTGCTGGGGACGTGGATTGTGCTGCCACTGTTGTCACAAAGTTGTATGCACTCTTCATACTGTATTGGGTGTCGCTGTTGAAGGTGGTGGACTAGGTTCATTGTGCTCAAACCTTTTGTAGCCACGGGTTTCTGACACTCCCTACAAAACACATTCTCCTTCTTTTTGTCCGGTGGCTTAAATACGAACCACCGCAACACAACAAAGTCCTGGTGGGGGGTTGAGCCACCCGTCGCAAAATATATTTCAGTATCCAGACGGGTTAGATCAGGCCTGGGCAATTATTTTGACTCGGGGGCCACATTTAGAGAAAAAAATGTGTCTGGGGCCGGTATATCTATTTTTAGGAACACTAATATAAAACCTCACAATAATGTCTGATTGAATGCTAAAAACGTTATGACAGACCGCCTTAAAAAACGCAATGGAATTGTAAATTTTTCTATGAACGATAAAACACTGAATATTGACAAAATATGAATGTCACACCCCCTTTCGATCGACATATTTTACAATCAAGTGAAACGCAACAAAAATGCAACAAACAGTGAAATATGAACGCGAAGGGTACAAAATAAACCCACCTACAATCTGATACATCTGATATTTGCTGAATTTCCCCCAGGGATCAATAAAGTACTTTCTATTCTATTCTATATCACTAAGATTTAGAACTTTGTTGTGAAAATCTCCTTCCGCGTTTGTGGAAACGCTTCCCGCCCACACTGCTTGGTGCCTCTTCTGAGCTGCTGTGACGTAGATTACCATAGTAACTAATTAGATTACCATAGTAACTGGTATATCATCCATAAGCGCAGATTCCAACCATTAAAATACTTTATATAGTTGAAGACTTACAGTCATTATAAAACATGACTGCACATCATAATTGCAGCTACATTTTCCATCTTAAAGAGCTAAAAAAATTATTTGGGAATGTCCGGCGGGCCAGATTGAAAAGCTCAACGGGTCGCATGTGGCCGCCGGGCCTTAATTTGCCCAGGTCTGGGTTAGATTGTGGCTAAAACCTTCACATGTCATAATCAGAGGCAACTTTTGACACCCAAAAAAACCCTGCAAAAATCATAAAGAGTACAAACAATGTTTATTCTATTAGCTAACTTCCTTTTTCTAAATAGCCATCTGTGATTATAGCATGAAATAACAAATATCTTGTAGTCATGCTATTTGTTTCAAAATGATTCAACTATTAAATGTCAAAATATAAACACTAGAAATAATGAACAAAATGGCAGCCACTGTCTTGTTCCAAAACACCAATGAAAATGAAAGTTAGCATTTAGACAGGCTAGACTGTAGCAAAAGTCATCACCTGTCTGCCACAATAATGCGTGTTCTTAAATGTGTATTCCACCTAGGGCTGGGCGATATTGCCTTTTTTTAATATCGCGATATTTTAAGGCCATATCGCGATACACGATATACAGTATATCTCGATATTTTGCCTTAGCCTTGAATGAACACTTGATGCATATAATCACAGCAATATGATGATTCTATGTGTCTACATTAAAACATTCTTCTTCATACTGCATTAATATATGCTACTTTTAAACTTTCATGCAGAGAAGGAAATCACAACAAAAAAAATCACTATTTTTTTCATATGGTGTTGATCTGGAAATGTTTGCCTCGGCATTTTGATGGTGTGGGCGTGTGGCACCAAACGGAGATATTAACGTGCGGAGTAAGCCCTCTTTACTGTCTAGCGGTGACTTTTCAAATGATGCTACATATTAGCAGTGTGGCCGAGTGTCCTGGGTTCGCCTATACAGTGTACTTATATAATAAAATAATAAACAGGAGACATTAGAGCAGGTTCGGTAGCCACCGCTTCTTTAATGTCAACATCACACACACCCTACGTCCCAGCCCTACGGCAACTCTGGAGGGACAAAACTCCTCCTCCTTACTAACACACTCCGGTAACTTGGGACACCCTGAACTGTTTGTTACAGCAGTAATTCTACTTTTTATAGCAAAGCTTTTGCCCCACACTTGACAAATTATGGTTGTCTGTTCGACATCTTACTTGAAGCCAAACCACCGCCAGACGATGGACCCCCTGCTGTTTTTGGGGGAATTAATTATTCCTCCATTTGTTACCAGATTCGCACCTTCTTTCTCTTGTATTCGCGCTCGCACCACTCCGCTAGCATCACAGCTAACGTTAGCCATGCTGCTACCTCTCTGCTCGGGGAGGGCGTATACGTATGTGACGTATGACGTGACAGTATGTGACGTGTGTAAGAAGCTGCGCTTGTCTGTCTGTGAGAAGGAGAGACTGGAAAGAGGAGAGCCTGGAGTGTTATGCCCGCAGCTAAAAGCAACTGCGTGAGAACGTATACTCGATATCACGATATAGTCATTTTCTATATCCCACAGAGACAAACCCGCGATATATCGCGTATATCGATATATCGCCCAGCCCTAATTCCACCTCTTCCATGTCGAGAGCAGTTTTGATTTGGGCTTACATGGTAAACAACTCAAATGAATGTTTTATCCAGACGCATACATTTGTCCAAATGTGGCCAAGTAGACGCATTTTGGGTTTCCTGGACGTCGTCTACATCGCTAAAAGAAAAATCTAAGGAAGAGAACCTCTCTGCCATCTTCCACTGGTATTTTTTAAGTATAAATCGTCCGCTTGAATATTCTCTCTTCTCTTCTCCGACTCGCTTGTCGTCATTTGGGATGTCTGTTGTGATTTCCCTTCCTGGTTCTATGACCCTGTCCTACCTTGCCTCTGATTGGCCTGTTCCTAATGTTTTGCCCTAATCTTAACCAATCAACCAATCATGGATTTTCTAATATGTAAACCAACCAATCATTGATTTTTCCCATATACTGTATGTTGTCCCCTGCCTGTGAAGTTGCATTAGTCCAGTTCACTCTCTCTTCTCCCTCTCTCTTCTTTTGTAGCATGTAGCTTAGCTAACCGAGACATGGGTCTAAAAATAGCTAAGCTGCGGAAATCGCCACTTGTTTAAAAAGTAGCCAAGCGACAGGGATATGTAGTTAAGCTACGTAGCTTTGATTTTAAGTTAATTGTTTTTAATGGAAAACCGTTATATCAAAAACCGTACTCTTTACGGGAAAACCGTAGTTGTTGACAGGTATGCAGAAGTTGGGGTTTTACTTACTAGTTGGTCACTGGCACACATGTCGATGGTGGCAGTCAGACTCCATATTTACTTGTGTGTTGTTGTGGTGGGTGAGTGCAGTGGGTAGGAGAGGGCAAGCACGTGTTAGAAGGAGGAAGGGGTGAAATAAATGTGAAAATAATCAAATAAACGTGCAAACACGTGAAATAAATTATATAGATATTAAGTTATTTTCTTAATTCATATCTTGTTTAAAAATATATCGACATATCTTACAAACTCGGTATATCACCTAGCCCTACGACATCATGCCTCCGCTTTAAATGCTCAAGTATTACAGATGTACTGCCAAATAAAGCAAGGTCCGCTTTGCAAAATGAGTAAAGTATTTGTGTCTTTGACAAGAATTAGAGGAAATGTTCTCACGCTTTAAATGTTTTCACTGGTGATGTTTTTGCAAGTGGTGGCCCAGACCCACTTCTGCCCTGAAAAACACCATTGATGACGTCATGACTATTGTCTTCAAATATAATTATCGGCGACAAATTCTATTGTCTGCATTTGTCGACAATGTCTACTATTCGTTGCGCTCCCGCCCAAGATGTCACAAAATAATTTTCACACAGTGGTAATTGTTTTAGTGTCTGGGCGACGATCGGAGGATCCTCCAGGCTATCAACTACCTAAGTATAGTTCTGACATCTACAATAGAGCAGACTCAAGGCACTATATCGGGTGAAACAAGTGTAAAGGTGACTATGTGGGTGTTGTTTCCTGTTTAGAAGGTGCTAACAATGTTAAAAAAAACATATTTAGAAGGTTGTAAACAGTTTTTTGTGCTCTAACTCAATTTATAAATAATAATCCTAGTTTGATGAAATCCGTTATTGCTCTCATGTCCAGTCCCAAATCAATTGCGATAAACTAGGGACGACCATATGTGCCCTACGGAAATGTTTGTCCTTTAGCAAATTCTTAATGGTAAGATATAATCTTCTTATTCTCAATTATTAAATTAAATTGTAAAAAAAAAATCATTTGGGTGGGCAGAAAAATTGTGAGAGATTTCCACTTTTATAGCTGTTTAATGAGCTCTGCAAGCACCACTGGAGATGCCAACTTGTGTCTTTGTCTAGTTTTCTTACTAGTGTAAAACTGTTTACTGGAAACAAATATAAAGCTTTCACATGGGATAATCCTCCATGGTTTTGTTTTGGCAATCAAGATGACATTAGATTATATTTGACATATACGGTACAAAACCTAAGTGTCTTCCATGACAAAGAAATACTAATGGTAATGCAGTCTCAATTAACAGCAGAACAAGCAAAAGCAGCAGTACAAATCACACAGGCTACATATTTGGTGGCTTGCCGAGTGTGGAGTTAACAACTAATGTTAAATGAATGTGTGCAGAGTGACAGAGCCAGGCCTAATGACATCCTAATCACTGCGTATCCTTTTCTGATGCATAATGTGGCGATGAGACAAGTAATCCTGCAAGCTGACAGTTCTCCACATGATCATGCAAGTACACGAGTGACAGACATTATGAACACACTCTTGCTACAGCCAAGCCGATCAATTTACAGTTGAGTAAACTACCCTATAAATGGGTGAAGGAAACAACAAATGCCATTTTACATGAGGATCCTCCTAGCCCCTCCACATGCATTTTTGGGCAAACAACATTCTCACTGAATTATTTCCATTAAATTACACCAGTACAGATGTTACAACTGTATGAAAATGCGCATAGGTAGTTGCACATAAAATTGTTCAACAACATATTTTTGTTAAGATACTTGTAAATTTATGAACTTGCACTTGTATTTATATTAAGATACTTTGAGCTTGTTAAACCTGCAGTTTAAAAGCAATCTAAATCGTGTTGTTGTTGTTGTTGTTGAAATAAGCAATGATCCAATCAAGTTTGTACAACTTGAAAATGGGGGTTGAATTATGTTTGTATAAACCGGTAGAAGTATGGGTTATTTGTATGAATGATTTAATACTGTACTTTTTATGGAATATGAAGTGATTCAGAAGAAAAGGGAGCCATACAACCATCCATCCATTTCCTACCACGGGTGCTGGGTGCTGGAGCCTATCCCAGCTGCACTCGGGCGGAAGGCAGTGCACACCCTGGACAAGTCGCCACCTCATCACAGGGCCAACACAGATAGACAGACAACATTCACACTCACATTCACACACTAGGGCCAATTTTAGTGTTGCCAATCAACCTATCCCCAGGTGCATGTCTTTGGAGGTGGGAGGAAACCAGAGTACTCGGAGTGAACCCACGCAGTCACAGGGAGAACATACAAACTCCACACTGAAAGACCCAGAGCCCCGGGATCAAACTCAGGACCTTCGTATTGTGAGGCACACACACACTAACCCCTGGTCCACCGTGCTGCCTTGTCATACAACCGTCAAAGCGCAAATTATCCCAATGTTTGTTTTGATTTTGTTACTGAAAGTTTGTTTTACGGCTACTGCTTAAATGGGCTACACTCCTTAATCTAACGTTTTACTGTAAAAAAAAAAGAAGAAAAAAAAGGAAAGAAAAAAAGGAGTTTTATAATGTTATTAACTATCAATTGTTTATTGATCATTTATAAATGCTAAATGGGTTATATACCTGTATAGCGCTTTTCTACCTTCAAGGTACTCAAGGAGCTAGGGTGAAGTGCCTTGCGCAAGGACACAACGGATGTCACTCGGTTGGTAGAAGCTGGGGATCGAACCAGGAACCCTCAGACTGCTGGCATGACCACTCTCCCAACGGCGCCACGCCGTCCCCTGTTTATATTGGTGGATAATTAAGGGATTTGTTTTTTTCCTGTGACTGCAGAAAACAGTCTGTGGGTTGAAAGAAAACCTGACTTGTGATATCCATCCATCCATCCATTTTCTACCGCTTGTCCCTTTCGGAGTCTTGGGGGTGCTGGAGCCTATCCCAGCTGCATTCGAGCGGAAGTGGACAAGTGCCACCTCATCGCAGGGCCAACACAGATAGACAGACAACATTCACACACTAGGGAGTGTTGATCGATTAAAAGCAGCTTTTTAAATGCATGCAACACTCTGACTGTGTTCAACTCTTTAAAGTTGGATTAACACACAAACTACTCAAATGGAAACCCAATTGCACTTCCATGTACGCACATTGACTGATAGATGTAAATGGGTTTTCTGCACATGCGCCAGCCCCTGTGGTGGACTGATGATGCATATGTCAACAGCATTAAAGGGGAACTGAACTATTTTTTGGAATGTTGCCCCTTGTTCACAATTTTTATGAAAGACATGACGATGGATGTATTTTTTTAAAGCATTCTAAAAAAGTAAAAAAAATGCGATCAAAAGTTTGTTTACAATGGAGCCTATGGGAGCCGCTGTATTCTGTCCATAAAAGCCTTTTAAAAAATCCAAACACCTCCATTATCAATCAATCAAAGTTTATTTATATAGCCCTTCATCACAAATAAGCTTTCATATACATGATGTAAGTGTAAGTATATACATATATATATATACACATAGTATTATAATAACATTTATTATTTACATCCATGATAATTCTAAGCATATGCGGCACATTATTTTACAAAACACATCACGTTTGCTTTTTTATTTAACTACATCACTGATTATTAGTCACTGCAGACTTCACGAGAGCCAACAAACATAATAAAACATCACTTACTGTACAATGTCTGCTGTCATTAAGATGCCAGCTGCTAGAATGTTCATATATTCCCATTTAAATGTAGAATGACTCATAATGCTCACAAAGAAAAGGGTGGTGGAACCAAGCGTTTTTTGTGTCGTTCTCGCCATTTCCGGGGCTAAATTGGCTGTCAAAGTGTACCAACATGTCGGAATGCGCCCTCGTCCTTCTACTGTCCAAGTGAGAGGCATGATTTATGATCTACAATAAAGTTTGACGAGCAAGGAAGCAGATGATCAGTAGATCATGTCGACATTGGCATGCAAGCTTGTGAGAAATAGTTTGTCTGCGTTAGAGCTTGTAATAACAATATCACTAATGCTTGTTTAATATTCAAGTCACATTATGTAAATAGAGTATTGTTGGCGCTTCTTGGGTGATTATTTATTGGGTTTTATGGGCGTAATAGAGGGCCTCCCATTGGTTCCGCTGTGAGAATGCATTAAAAAATACATCCGTCATCATGTCTTTCTTATTAAATGTGAAATAAAGTGCAACTCCTTTTCAAATTCACAGAAGAAAATGACAAAGCTGTGGGGGCCGCTCATGTTTACACCAACAGGGAGACAAATGTATACTCCAAAACCAAAAATGAGTCAATAAGTTTTAAATATACGGTGTTAAGTGCGTCAACTATGCATCAACGTTGCACATTTGAATTTGTTTTTTTTTGTTGCAAATAATCAGGACAAAACTGTCTGAAATACAGATTACAGTGTCGGGAAGTACTTTATTTGCATGGAATCAGTCAGGACTTTGACTAAGTGTGACCAAAGGTCTCTCGATGGCTCTCCTTTGGACCGCCTGATTCTTTGAAATGGGATTAGGTAAAGACTTAACATGGTGTTCTCCAGTCCATAACACCAAGTAATTCTATTGAAGGCACATGTTTCTAACAAAAATATGGGCACATTTAATACAAATTATTTTCAGTGTGTAAACTCCTATTCATTAGTGTCAGTAGCACTTACACGCATTCTGGCTACCGGGAGAAGAATTTTCAGCTTGTTAGCCTTCAAAAGAGGCCAAAGCCGTGTCTTTACTCCAAATGGTTTAATGTCCGCTTTGCATTTACTTGGGAGCTGAAACTAACACCGCGTCACAGCAGTTAATTTTAGTGCAAATGTTGATCCGAAATCTGAGGAGCAGGCATTCACAAAAGGTAAGCGCTAAAAATGTTAAACTCAAGGGCGACGATAGATTTTTTTTTTACGTTTGCAGGGGGAGGAGGATGCCACCTCAACACAGGACTATTATTGCTTTGGAGATTGAAGTCAAAACTGAAGCCGGCAGTAAAGATGGAAATCTTTGGGCACCTCACGATTCAATTCCAAATCTACACAATTTTTTAATATATTATTTGGTATATAAATTATAAAACAGGTTACAGGTTACAAAAGCTCCTATTGGCTGATGACAAAAATGTGTCTTTTTAAAAATATTAAAAAAAAAAAGGTTAAATTTACAAAAATCACAGAATAGTAGGGGTGTAACGGTACGTGTATTTGTATTGAACCGTTTCGGTACGGCGGTTTCGGTTCGGTTCGGAGGTCGTACCGAACGAGTTTCCACATGGACATATTAAGTAGTGTATTGCACGTTGTGTAAACAATGCACCTCGAGGCACAACACACGGCATGCTCGCAGCGACTGGGCTACGATAGACTGACCATACGTTCTCTTTTCACCAGACATGTCCTCTTTTGCGGGGCTGTCCGAGCGGAGTTTCTTAAATGCCTCAAATGTCCGGCATTTTGAGTTACGGTTGCGTGTATTTTCAATGTACGTTCAGGGTTAAGAAGGGGTTAAAAACAAAACAAATTGTGTGCGCAGCAGCATTCGTGAGGGAGGGGCGGAGACAGAGAGAGCGAGAGAGTTATGATATCCATAGATTTATCAGATTTAATTTTTTATTATCTATAGCAGGGGTGTCAAAAGTGTGCCCCGGAGGCCATTTGTGGCCCACAGCTAATGTTTTAAAGGCCCACGGCACATTCTAAAAATACTATTAAAATAAACAAAAACATAACAAAAGTGAAATAAAAAAGCTTAAAGGTTAAATGTAATTTAGAAAAAGTTGCAATGTTGACTAATAAAACAAAGCTGTTTGTTTTTCTTTCAAACTGTCATTGCTCAAAACATAATATTGAATCAAAATCAATGTTATTATGAATTATTGACCTATCCAAGGTTCCGATTACTTCACATCAAATATTCCACTAAGAAAAATATTTTTGGTGGAAAATTTTCCAAATTTGGTAAATAAATAACCAAAAAATGTATATTTTCTTGTTTTCTTACTGTACCGAAAATGAACCGAACCGTGACCTCTAAACCGAGGTATGTACCGAACCGAAATTTTTGTGTACCGTTACACCCCTACAGAATAGTAATCAATCTAATAAAAGAAAATAGAGCAATCACAACTCCAACAATATTTAGGAAATAAATATACATATTGTACTACAAAAGAAAAAAACTGAGGTTTAGAAAAGCAACAATATCTATAATAATAATAATAACTTTATCAATGAAAGTTTTTAATCCAAAAATCGATTTTGAAAAAAAGAAGAATTGAATATTTCTTTTTAAACCAATTTTGGAAAATGATGCATTAGAATCGAAGTAAGAAAAAAAATGAGCACACCTATTGTGGAGACAGGGCTAGTTTGGACAATGACCCAGTTCAACATTGACAACACAAACCAATCTCGGGCTTGACAGACAGTTTAAAGTTAAAGTTAAAGTACCAATGATTGTCACACACACACTAGGTGTGGCGAGATTATTCTCTGCATTTGACCCATCACCCTTGATCACCCCCTGGGAGGTGAGGGGAGCAGTGGGGAGCAGTGGGCAGCAGCGGTGGCCGCGCCCGGGAATCATTTTGGTGATTTAACCCCCAATTCCAACCCTTGATGCTGAGTGCCAAGCAGGGAGGTAATGGGTCCCATTTTTATAGTCTTTGGTATGACTCGGCCGGGGTTTGAACTCACAACCTACCGATCTCAGGGCGGACACTCTAACCACTAGGCCACTGAGTAGGTTTGATTGATTGATTGAGAAGTTTATTGACATCTTAAAGAATTGAATCCATGTACCGTATTTTTCGGAGTATAAGTCGCACCTGCCGAAAATGCATAATAAAGAAGGAAAAAAACATATATAAATCATACTGGAGCCCGGCCAAACTATGAAAAAAACTGCGACTTATAGTCCGAAAAATACGGTAATGCTTTAAAAAGGCAAATGGATGGCACAAAAAGCCGAAAGGCTTGTTTTCATTGTGGTCCATTAAATGGGAGTGTCTTGCTCACATAAAAATAGTGGTGTAGAAATTGCACAATGCTTTTAATCGCACTTGGGTGGGTTACAAAACAGACCAGCGTGGGCCTGCTCGTATCAAATCGTCACATACCATCCAAAACAATACTGGCATAGTTATTGACCTCGTAATAAAATATGATATGTTGGTATTGACACTATAGCCACAGGCACTATATGTTCTTTGGAGCTCACACATTATGAGTCTTAAAAAGGAGCGAGCAGAAGAAAGTGTGTCAGCTTGGTGTTACTGCTGAAGGTGGAAATATAAACTTGTTTGGATAAAAAAATCACAGCGTGAAGTACAGTCAGTGTGATATGCACCTCAACAGTAAACAACTCAACAGAGCAGCGCTATATAATTACTCATGAGTTCCACTTGAAAAAAAAGAGCTAACGCTGAATAATTGTTGTAGTTACGCGTTGTAGCGCTTCTACAACAACACAGACAAATAGTGACAACCACGTAAGCGAGAGGACATTCCCATTACTTCAAATGTTCATATGGAAGGCAAACATTTAATATGGCTGCTGTTTTTTACCTTTTGCAGGGCAGATGTCGGCGTATTTTCATGGTTTAGTGGCGAAAATACAAGGCAGATATCATCAAAAAAATAGCTGAATGTGATGCGAATGGAATGGCCTCAATCTCGTTACCCTGCGTAATGACAATAAAGCTGATTCTAATTCTGAGTGGATCCATACATATTTAAAAAAGAAAATACTTTTCACAAGACTTAAAAGATTCAACATCACTGGAGTGGACTTTTTAAAGCCATCTGACATTAAAGTTGCAAGGAGTAGAAGCACAGAAGTATGGCTGCTTAGCAGTGGAAGCTACTGGTTTATGAATGGGGACATTTTGGGGCTGCATCATAAAATGTGTCAGTTTGTTTACAGTGTATGAACTGTAAATTCTACCCTCTGTTCCTTTTCAAGAAAATGATTTGTGCGCTCGCTGCTCGTCGGGGATACTAACTGCTAATTTGCCATACTCTCTGTACACAACTATGAGTAATGGACCATAAGGTTAAACACTGACGCATGTTTAGTCAATGACATTTAAAGTCCCATATTTTCCAGACCATAGGGCGCACCGGATTATAAGGCGCACTGCCGATGAATGGTCTATTTGTTTATCTTTTTTCATATAAAAGGCGCATTAAAGGAGTCATATTATTATTATTTTTTTCTAAATGTAAAACACTTCCTTGTGGTCTACATAACATGTAATGGTGGTTCTTTGGTCAAAATGTTGCATAGATTATGTTTTACAGATCATCTTCAAGCCGCTTTCTGACAGTCGCTTCCGGATGTGTTGTTTTGTGGGCGGTCTTGTTTACGTGGCTCACCTTCGGCAGCGTATTTTCTCCGTCATCTTTGTTGTAGCGGTGTAGTGTGCAAGAACGGGAGTGGAAGATGTGTCAAAAGATGGCGCTAACTGTTGTAATGACATTCAGACTTTACTTAAATCAATAATGGAGCATCATCTCCTCATCCAGAAACAACAACACAGGAAATGTGTCCCGTAAAAAAACGTCCGACCGGAACTCTAATAACTAAAGTTCCTTGGGTGAATAATGTAAACTTACGACACCGGTATGTTTTAGGGCTTTCATGGTTTACTGACAGATATAAGTGAGAACTTTACACTACTTTATATTAGAATTGGCAACAGCGAAGGATGAATGTCACATAACAATTTTTCAGGACTTATACAGATCCCAAATACAGATCAGCAGGTACCAGAAGGTAAGAAAAGTTGATTTTGCATAATATTGCGAAACAAAACTCCAGATAATATGTCTTACCTTACACACACATACCATAATAATACTCGTATGCTTAATGCGCCGACAATCCATCAAGCGGGGCGGCTTCTTAGCTTACCAAAGTCGTACTAAAACATTTTGATAGATTTTTGAGCGGCGTGTGTAATGTTCTATATTTTCAATGGAACATTTAGAATGTTGGTGTTGTTTACTTGAGTCATATTGCCATCATAGTGCAGCCTACACGTATCTCTTATGTTTGACTGCCATCTACTGGTCACACTTATCATTACACCATGTACCAAATAAAATAGCTTCAAGGTGGGTAAGCTCAACCAAACTTATTCCTTACATTAGGCGCACCGGGTTATAAGGCGCACTGTCGAGTTTTGAGGAAAAAAAGGATTTTAAGTGAGCCTTATAGTCTGGAAATACGGTACTTTTTGACATATATGGGGAAATTGAGCTTCCCTTGCAGTTTAAATCACCTCTGCTGCATAGCTAGTTGCTACAGTGCCTACATATCACGTCTTATATACATGTATCTTATGCTGTGCACGATCACATCCGTCAACAGGAAATGACGCAATATGTTACCGCATACGTCAACAGCCAAACGAGCAGCCTTATATACCGTATTTTTCGGACTATAAGTCGCAGTTTTTTTCATAGTTTGGCCGGGGGTGCGACTTATACTCAGGAGCGACTTATGTGTGAAATTATTAACACATTACCGTAAAATATCAAATAATATTATTTAGCTCATTCACGTAAGAGACTAGACGTATAAGATTTCATGGGATTTAGCGATTAGGAGTGACAGATTGTTTGGTAAACGTATAGCATGTTCTATATGTTATAGTTATTTGAATGACTCTTACCATAATATGTTACGTTAACATACCAGGCACGTTCTCAGTTGGTTATTTATGCGTCATATATTGTACACTTATTCAGTCTGTTTTTCACTATTCTTTATTTATTTTAAATTACCTTTCAAATGTCTATTCTTGGTGTTGGGTTTTATCAAATAAATTTTCCCAAAAAATGCGACTTATACTCCAGTGCGACTTATATATGTTTTTTTCCTTCTTTATTATGCATTTTCGGCCGGTGTGACTTATACTCCGGAGCGACTTATAGTCCGAAAAATGCGGTACATATTATTAAAAATGTTATATATTTATATTGATAAAATAATCATAGCAATATACTGTAAAATAAAAGACGTATAAATAATCGATTTATAATTGAATTGTAGCCCCTGAATTATCGCCCTCCCCATTAGTTAGAGTACAAGATTTCTTCAAAAGTGTCAGTGGTAGTAAGAACTGAACAGTTCATGTATTTTTCAGTTAGGCCTAAAGGCGCACCAATTTCCCACAGGGTACACATTCAAAGTGAGGGACAAGAAAGAAAGAAATAGCTTTGTGTCAGGCGACTACTCAGCCAAATATATTCTAGCCCAGCCTTTGGCAAGCAGGAGTCATGCATTGCAATAGTGCCAGGGAGAAGCCAGGGCCACCCTCTTCAATCATTAAAGTCTCCTGTTTGGGAACAATTCACCTTCCCCCTGATGTACGTAAAAGGAACAAGACAAGTGTGCCAACATTGTTCAGGACAGATGGGAAACAGAGCTACAAGATGGAACTATTATTTTTCTGTTCAAGCTGTTACTGTTGCACTTGTCTGTAACTATAACCTGCCAGCAGCAGACTAATTAACTTTTTATAGCCTGCAATAACCACACAAGATTAGATAGAAAATACTTATCAGGTTTAATGCCACCGAAACTAAAGAAAATAGCTTTTTTTTCTCTTTTTTTTTTGCAATTCATGATAATTGTATTTCACTTTCAACTTATTTGACAGTTGAAAAATGTTGATGAGCATGAGCAGGAGACAGTGTGTGTAATATTTGGACTGGTACTACAACCCCTGGCGAAAATGATGCAACCACCAGTCTTGGAGGATGTTTATTCAGTTGTTTAATTTTGTAGTAAAAAAAAAAGCAGAACATAGACATGACACAAAACTATATTCATTTCAAATGGCAACTTGTGAATTTTAACACTTAGTCAGTGGTTTACCAAATGTTTTCCAACAAGTACAACCTCAGAAAACCTCTCCAAACACCACCATGACCAACATTAAAATACAGTAGCATATGGGGCTAAATATTTATTAAAAGCAAGATAGATGTGTTATTGAACAAGTATATTTAATCGTTTTGGCCTCTGTAACATTACACACAGTTTGAACAGTAACAATGTGTTTTGAATATCTATTAAGGGGATTCTTTGGTTTACCACTGACAAAATAGAGTCCTCGTACCACAGTTTGAGAATCACTGCACTAAAGGAAATCAAGAAAAATAAATTGTGGTCGTCAGTAACAGTTCCCTTTTTCATTCATTATTGTCTTTATCTATTCTATTCATTCTTTTTATTTGTATTTTCATTTGTTCTTTATTTGTTTAGCTGTGCTTTTTCTGCTTTCAAGACAAATTGCTTTAAGTTCTCTGTCTTGACGCTTTTATGTTTTCCTTGCTTTACCCTTTACGACCTTCCCATGTTGGTACTTGGTCCAGATTTTAGACACAGCTGACTGTGAACAACTTTTGCAACTTTGCATTATGATTTACCTTCTAGAAGAAGTTTGATAATCCTCTCCTTTGTTTTAATTTACATCTCTTGTGTTGGAGCCATGATTCATGTAAATCCACCTAATGCAACAGCTCTCTAACCACTACTTTTTAACTGCAGGCTATTGAACACATTTCATCTGATGAAGGTGCGATTCCATATTTTCCTTCAAAATTGAGTGATTCCATATTTTTTTTTACTTTGTTTTAAAAATGAAACTTTTACTGACTAGCACAATTTCTTTTCCTGATTTATTTTAGTGTTTCTTAAAGCAAGAAAGTTGCCATTTGAATTCCCACAAAATTAAACAATTGAATGAACATCCTCCAAGTCTAGTGAATGTTTTCCAGGTACAAAATCAGCAGAAACTCAGAAGGATCTTTTCTGAACACAACAGACCGATGGATTTCAAACCCACCAACATCCATCGACAAAAGCATGACCTGGATGACTGAAAAACTACCGTATTTTTCGGAGTATAAGTCGCACCGGAGTATAAGTCGCACCTGCCGAAAATGCATAATAAAGAAGGAAAAAAACATGTATAAGTCGCACTGGATTATAAGTCGCATTTTTTGGGGGAAATTTATTTGATAAAACCCAACACCAAGAATAGACATTTGAAAGGCAATTTAAAATAAATAAAGAATAGTGAACAACAGGCTGAATAAGTGTACGTTATATGAGGCATAAATAACCAACTGAGAACGTGCCTGGTATGTTAACGTAACATATTATGGTAAGAGTCATTCAAATAACTATAACATATAGAACATGCTATACGTTTACCAAACAATCTGTCACTCCTAATCGCTAAATCCTATGAAATCTTATACGTCTAGTCTCTTACGTGAATGAGCTAAATAATATTATTTGATATTTTACGGTAGTGTGTTAATAATTTCACACATAAGTCGCTCCTGAGTATAAGTCGCACCCCCGGCCGAACTATGAAAAAAACTGCGACTTATAGTTCGAAAAATACGGTACACATTCTGGTACAAGCCAAACAAATTACATTTGTATGTTTTTCTTCATCCGAAAGAACAGCTTGTCGTTCCAGCCATTACTCGTTGACATTTGAAACATGCAGCTTTGGCATATATAAGAATTACGCAGTTACTTAAATGCAGGGCAGACTGCCAACAGTCAAGCCTTCTCTGGAGCCCTGCAAACCATCTAACATTCCAGTTAGACACAAACCTCACGATGTGTGCTGAATAATGAATGCATGTTACTGTCATAACTGTATTTTTTTCACCACTGCTGTCACAGGTCTCAAAGAATCATCTCTTCAACAACAGTTTTTACACACATCACTGCTGGATCAGGGTGCTATGCTGGCGTTCATACTGAGCGAAACAAAGAAGTAAATAATGTTCATCATTGCTTTGCAATATATTCCCTGGCTGCTTCTAACTTTTTTCTATTGCCTTTCTTATCAAATATATTGCAGTACATATTATCTTTGGACAGGTTTGCAACATGAACATGAGAGCTTGAGCTCCGTGGGGAAAACACATTTACCCATGTTGTTTGTGAAATGCTACGCATATTTACTTATTCTAAGTAAGGAATTTCATGCACAAGTCAAACGTAACTGATGATTAAAGTATTTTATTTATACATACTTGTAATTTACTGAATGCATTTACAATATAAATCATTTTGAAACTATTGCCAGCCTATCTGAGTGCATACCGTATTTTTCGGACTATAAGTTGCAGTTTTTTTCATAGTTTGGCCGGGGGTGCGACTTACACTCAGGAGCGACTTATGTGTGAAATTATTATTAACACATTACCGTAAAATATCAAATAACATTATTTAGCTCATTCACATAAGAGACTAGACGTATAAGATTTCATGGGATTTAGCGATTAGGAGTGACAGATTGTTTGGTAAACGTATAGCATGTTTTATATGTTATAGTTATTTGAATGACTCTTACCATAATATGTTACGTTAACATACCAGGCACGTTCTCAGTTGGTTATTTATGCGTCATATAACATACACTTATTCAACCTGGTGTCACTATTCTTTATTTATTTTAAATTGCCTTTCAAATGTCTATTCTTGGTGTTGGGTTTTATCAAATACATTTCCCCCAAAAATGCGACTTATATATGTTTTTTTCCTTCTTTATTATGCATTTTCGGCCGGTGCGACTTATACTTATACTTATACTCCGAAAAATACGGTAATTGTTCACAATAATCACAAAAAATGACCCGATATGGACCACAGACTAATAGTTAAAGTTAAAGTACCACTGATAGTCTCACACACACACTAGGTGTGGTGAAATTACTCTCTGTATTTGACCCATCCCCTTGTTCCACCCCCTGGGAGGTGAGGGGAGCAGTGAGCAGCAGCGGTGGCCGCGCTCGGGAATCATTTTGGTGATTTAATCCCCAATTCCAACCCTTGATGCTGAGTGCCAAGCAGGGAGGCAATGGGTCCCATTTTTATAGTCTTTGGTATGACTTGGCCGGGGTTTGAACTCACGACCTTCCGATCTCAGGCCGGACACTCTAACCATACGGCCACAAAAAGTAGAACCATTATTAAATTACAGTGCATCCGGAAATGTTTTGGAATAAATTAATTTTTGTCCTCAAAATTCTATAGACAATAATATCCCATAATGACAATGTGAAAAGTGTTGTTGTTTTTTATTGCAAATGTATTCAAAATGAAAAACAAAACTAAAAAATCCCATGTACTAAGTATTCACAGTCTTTGCGCAATACTTTGTTGATGCACCTTCGGCAACATTAACAGCCTCAAGTCTTTTTGAATACAAGGCCAAAAGCTTGGCACAAATATCTTTGGGCAATTTCGCTCATTCCTCTTTGCAGCACCTCTTTACAGCTCCATCAGGTTGGATGTGAAGTGTTGCATTCATCTTTCCCTCTACCCTGACTAGTCTCGCACTTCCTGCTGCTGTAAAACATCCCCCACAGCATGATGCTGCCAACACTATGCTTCACTGTAGGGATGGTATTGGCTGATAAAGAACGGTGCGTGGTTTCTTCCAAACATGATGCCTGGTATTCACGCCAAAGAGTTCAATCTTGGTCTCCTCAGACCAGAAAACGTTTTATTAAGAAATCGTTTCCGTCTGGCCACTATACCATACCAGCCTGATTGGTGGTTTGCTGCTGAGATTGTTGTCCTTCTGGAAGGTTCTCCTCTCTCCACAGAGGAATGCTGTATCTCTGACAGAGAGACCATCAGGTTCCTAGTCACCTCCCTGACTAGACTAAGATGAATGCAGCAATGTACAGAGGCATACTGGATGAAAACCAACGCTTCCAATCCAATCTGATAGAGCTTGAAAGATGCTGCAAAGAGCAATTGGCAAAGAGGAATGGGCGAAACTGCCCAAAGATGTGTGTGCCAAGCTTGTGAGATCGTATTCCAAAAGACTTGAGGCTGTAATTGCTGCCAAAGGTGCCTCAACAAAGTATTGAGCAAGGGCTGTGAATACTGATGTAAATGTGATGTTTTGCTTTTTTTCATCCATCCATTTTCTACCGCTTGTCACTTTCAGGGTCACGGGGGATGCTGGAGCCTATCTCAGCTACAATCGGGCTTTTTGTTTTTAATAAAATTATAAAATGTTATTGTGTGTAGAATTTTGAGGACACAAATGGATGTATTCCATTTTGGAATTTGGCTGCCATATAACAAAAGGTGGAAAAAGTGAAACGCTGTAAATGCTTTCCGGTTGCACTTTCCACTTTATCACTCCAACCACCATTAAGCAAGGCAGCAGATGCAGCCATCAGTGTTTTGTTTAGCACACTTGAACTATCATGGGGAAAAGCGTTTGTTTTAAACAATGTCTTGCACTGCAGAACAGGCAGTTAGACGCCACGTACCTGCAGTTTATCTTTATAACCACTTCACACATTCACACACAATTTATGATTGATATTATCTCATCTTATGATTTGGGCACATTACTCTCTTGAGTGCAAAACACTGGATTTGTAACATGTCATAAAAAATATCATGGATGCACAATACTTTCTTTCATTCCGATACAGATAACTACCTGCTTCTCAGACTGATACTACGAATAAGTTATTTATATATTTTACTTTTTAAATTTATGTATAACTGTAGTTTGTGCACACCTTTCTTTGCGGCAACTTCTTTCATTGTAGACTTTCAAAACACTGTTGTAGCAATGCTGGTGTTTCAGGTGCCTGTTAAGGTATGATGTGTTGAATCTCGATATTTTTCCTTCCTTCCAGAACATTTGGTGCAAATAGCACACACAACGTCTTCCTCTGAAACACTGAATTCAGTCCCACAGGATCGAACCTATGTTTGTTTACAGTGAGCTCAGGGGGAAGTTTACGACAAGCCATTTACAGCATGACACGTCGTAAAGCACCTTCAACACAGTATGGGTAATCTCGCCTCAATGGAGCATTTCTTTTCTCTGTATTAGAGTTATTCTTTTCAAATCTGACATATCGGTATGACCTCATAATAACTCATCTCGGCCTGGTAATTTGATATTCAATGCGTACCATTAAGAAATGTCAAAACTAGGGCCGTTGATGTGAAGTGTTAAAAACACATGAAAAAGAAGCTACAGCAAAATTATATTATAAATAATGATAAATGGGTTATACTTGTCGCGGGGGGCGCTGGAGCCTATCTCAGCTACAATCGGGCGGAAGGCGGGGTACACCCTGGACAAGTCGCCACCTCATCACAGGGCCAACACAGATAGACAGAATAAGCGGTAGAAAATGGATGGATGGATGGTTATACTTGTATAGCGCTTTTCTACCTTCAAGGTACTCAAAGCGCTTTGACAGTATTTCTCCATTCACTCATTCACACACACATTCACACACTGATGGCGGGAGCTGCCATGCAAGGCGCTAACCAGGAGCCATCAGGAGCAAGGGTGAAGTGTCTTGCCCAAGGACATAACGGACGTGACTATATTAACATGTAAAATGGCATTTACAACACTGGTGTACAATGGTATAATTAATCTCTAAACACTTATTAAAATGGTCTTTATTTCATTTTTTATGGGAAATCTTTCAGAGATCATGTAGGTCTTTCCTGTAGAGACATTACAGCAGTCAAAAAAATATTATTATTATAATGTACCGAGGCTTACTGAAACATATAAGTAAGAGCATCATACAGATAATATGTTCACGAGACGCAACCTTAAAGGGGAACTCCACTTTCTTTGGAATTTTGTCTATTATTCACAATGCTTATGTAAAACAAGCACACAACTTTCTTTTTTTTAATGCATTTTAACTCATAAAAAAACGCTAGCAAGAGTCAGCGAACAATGGAAGGAATGGGATATGATCCACTCCGCCTATAAAGCACTGTAAAACATCCAAAAACCTCCATCAACATTTTATATGCACATTGTAAGTGTGTATGTAATGTAGTAACAGGCACATTCATAAGTCTCCTGGGCATGACGTTAAAGTGCATCCGGCAGTGGAGGCTCCTCTATGGGGTCTTGGGGAACTAGGAGGTTAACCCCTTTACTACTGTTACCCCAGGTGGCCCTTGGCAAAGGCCTAGTAGCTGACTGCCCCCTAGCCAGGGATACGGTGAAGACTAGAGATGTCCAATAATATCGGCCTGCCGATTTTATCGGCCGATAAATGCATTAAAATGTAATATCGGAAATTATCGGTATCGTTTTTTTTTTTTTATTATTGGTATCGTTTTTTTTTTTTTATTAATTCAACATAAAAAACACAAGATACACTTACAATCAGTGCACCAACCCAAAAAACCTCCCTCCCCCATTCACACTCATACAGTCTGCAAGGGATACAGTCCGTAAGCACACATGATTGTGCGTGCTGCTGGTCCACTAATAGTACTAACCTTTAACAGTTAATTTTACTCATTTGTATTAATTACTAGTTTCTATGTAACTGTTTTTATATTGTTTTACTTTCTTTTTTATTCAAGAAAATGTTTTTAATTTATTTATCTTATTTATCTAATTCATTTTTTAAAAGTACCTTATCTTCACCATACCTGGTCGTCCAAATTAGGCATAATAATGTGTTAATTCCACGACTGTATATATCGGTTGATATCGGTATCGGTAATTAAAGAGTCGGACAATATCGGAATATCGGATATCGGCAAAAAGCCATTATCGGACATCCCTAGTGAAGACCTCAACGGCGGAGCAGGCAGAAGACGGTAGATTTAAGAACTACCACAACGGCTGCGATGGCTGAAGAAGGCTGCAGCAGAAAAGGGTCCCCAGCCGTCTTGGACTCCATGCCCCTGGATCCTGACCCGATTCTGTCAAGGATGGTGTGGAGACTGTCTGTGCACCAGTCTCTCCACGTTAAACTAAATCACGCACAGGCATCCTCCATAAAGGGATACACCCCTCACAGGAGGATTGTCATACTCGTTCGAGTGACCGCCGATGATGATGATGACATTCATAATCACATGTAACATTGACGTATTTTGATCGTTATAAACATACAGTGGCGCATTAATTTCTCAGATGCATCACAACGTTCGTAATTTCCTTCAACAACAACTACTTGTCATGATCCGTTGCCCGGGTCATGGCTTGATTTATGTTTCGTAGCTTTTTTCCTGTTTTAGTCTGTTTCCTTGCTGTATCCTCTTTCCTATTGTTTACTTTTGGTTTCCATGGGCACTAATTCTCCACACCTGCCCTTGTTTAGTAATTAGTGTTCCCCACCAGCTGTTTTACTTAATCACTCCCCTTTATATTTGTCAGTCACCCAGCACAAGTCGCTGGGTCAATGCTCGCTCTTCGCGACATGCACGTTTCGTCTTGTTTGCACCAGGCTTGAGTGTTTCCTGGTTATAGACTTTCTCGCTGTTCACCCTTGGCGACTATTTGGTTTTTGGCTCCACGCTTTATTAGCGTCTGACTTTTTGTATTTGTTTTCCTGCCTTGAAGAAATAAAATAAGACTCCAACCTGTGTGCTGCTGCTTGTCCTTCTGCATTCGAGAGAACACAACCATCGAAGCCATGAGCCCCGAAATATAACACTACTACTACTACTAATCATGGCAGACTTTATGAGTTAAGTTCAAGTTAAAGTACCAATGATTGTCACACACACACGAGGTGTGGTGGAATTTGTCCTCTGCATTTGACCCATCCCCTTGTTCACCCCCCTGGGAGGTGAGGGGAGCAGTGAGCAGCAGCGGTGGCCGCGCCCGGGAATCATTTTGGTGATTTAACCCCCAATTCCAACCCTTGATGCTGAGTGCCAAGCAGGGAGGTAATGGGTCCCATATTTGTAGTCTTTGGTATGACTCGGACAGGGTTTGAACTCACGACCTTCCAGTCTCAGGGCGGACACTCTAACCACAAGGCCACTGAGCAGGCTAACAAGAGGGTCAATTGGACATACATTTATTAACAAACAAAGTTAAAAAGAATAATAGAGTGGAACCACAAATTACAAATCCCTTCTGGATCGGCCAAAATATGCTTCTGTGTGGGAACCATGTCTCTGTGTACGAACGCTTCATTCAGTCATTCATTTTCATGCCTGCAGACAAAAACGCAGGGTGTATCATTGTAGCGGAGACGGAGCCTGCCAGTCACTTTCTGCACAAGACACGCTCACGTCTCAGCGCTTCAGTATGTTTGCCTTAACTTTGTCCTCTTTTGACTCTTTTTGTCTATTTTGATAACTCAAAATGAGCCCCAAAAAACCAACGGACCAGCGTGGATGGAATCCCAGTGGGTTAAAAAAAAAAGGCTATTTCCGAGGAGTACTGTACATTAATGATGAAGGTTGGCAAAGTAGGCTACGTGACCGTGCCACAAGTTTTGGTTGTGGGGGGAGCAGTGAGCACCAGCGGTGGCCGCGCCCGGGAATCATTTTGGTGATTTAACCCCCAGTTCCAACCCTTGATGCTGAGTGCCAAGCAGGAAGGTAATAAGTCCCATTTATATAGTCTTTGGTATGACTCGGCCGGGGTTTGAACTCACAACCTACCGACCTCAGGGCGGACACTGTAACCACAAGGCCACTGAGCAACCACTGAGAGCCAACAACTACTTTGGGACAAACATTTCATATCACAGTTATTGTGACCAAATGATCAAGGTTATCAGAATTATCGCGGTGATGTTGAATGCGCTCAAAAAGTACACATACCGAAATCTTTAAAGCAGGTTTTAATGAAACATTGTGATAAAATAAATTGGCATAATAAATTGATAATGTTATGGCTTTCCAATGTATTTTACACAGTGTACCTCGCCCTCTTACGGCCTCACGTACGTATTGATGTAATTACGTAGGTACGTACGGAACACATGCACGCGCATTAGCTTTAGGTATTGTTAGCTAATTTTAGCAATTTGGATAGTTAGCGTCAGCTGTCATTGAATGTATATTCTATCATAACAACAACTTGACTTTAAATTGTTTGTTTCTTCTCTTGGACTGCTTTTGTATGTGTGCACTAAACGACCGCCGTAAATACCAATTATTTCATTCGGGCCGGTAACATTTTTTAGTACATAAACTTTAGAACTGTGAAAAATTAAACCACTAATAGTAACATGCTAGCCGGTGGTGTTCTTGTTTTATTTTTTGCTTTGAAAAATGGAACCGTGAGAAAGTTGCAAACAGCACCTTTAAGATAAATGATAAATGATAAATGGGTTATACTTGTATAGTGCTTTTCTACCTTCAAGGTACTCAAAGCGCTTTGACACTATTTCCACATTCACCCATTCACACACACATTCACACACTGATGTAAGAGACGTTTTTATTTGAGTTTTTAAATCTGTTTGTCTTCTTCCGTTTTGAATTAAAAAAAAAAAAAATTGGCATATCATTTATGGCAGTGGTTCTCAAATGGGGGTACGCGTACCCCTGGGGGTACTTGAAGGTATGCCAAGGGGTACGTGAGATTTTTTTTAAATATTTTAAAAATAGCAACAATTCAAAAATCCTTTATAAATATAAATAAAAACCTATCTTTTTTTCCAAATAGTTCAAGAAAGACCACTACAAATGAGCAATATGTTGCACTGTTATACAATTTAATAAATCAAAAACTGATGACATAGTGCTGTATTTTACTTCTTTATCTCTTTTTTTTTTAACCAAAAATGCTTTGCTCTGATTAGGGGGTACTAGAATTAAAAAAAAATTCACAGGTAGTACATCAATGGAAATAAGGTTGAGAACCACTGATTTATGGTATATTTGATGTGATGTGAATTTATTTCCTCTTGTCATTTTTTCTTTGAGTAAAACTAGAATGTCTAAGAGAGCACAGTCTGTATGTTTACTGTACACATTGAATAGTTTAGTTTTTCAGACAGCAATGTGTTTATACAAGTTTACATCAGTGTAACTTGTTTCTTAATGGGGAAAGACGTTAATGTATTTTGTTTTCATGTTAGGATTTAAGCAAGCTTCTGAGCTAGCGGAAGTCTAAGTATACCAATCACGGATTTACGATCATTTTAATTTAATACTAACCGCTGGTTTATCATTTTAACGTTAACGTTTACCGTCACATCCCTGGGTGATAGGCATAATTTATAATTTAGCACAAATTTCCACCAACTCCGAGGTGATGCAGCAGCTTAATATTATGTCAATAGCTGCATAAGCTTGTTACTAGTGCTGTGAATCTTTGGGCACCACACGATTCGATTCGATTCGATTATTGGGGGTAACGATTCGATTCAGAATCAATTCTCGATTCAAAAACAATACTTTTTTGATAACCTTGGGTGCCACATATAAGATTAACTATATTAATTGGAATTCCTTCTAAGTCTATAACAAGATCTGATAGCTCAGTTACAGCTCTTGTTATTACCAAATCTGTGTTATGTGTTTTATGTTGCACAATTGCACCAAGAAAAACTCCTAGTTTGTGAACCCGTTCTCAAACAATGGCAATAAAACTATTCTGATTCTGATTCTGATGTTCCTCCATACTATAAATAACAGCTCTGACACATGTCTATATTACTTAAAAGAAAACTGATTTTGTTGAATAAAATTCTGCACAAATGTTTAATAAAGTCAAATACAAATAAGGCAACAAAAGAAGTATCCAACAATTCTCTTTTCTAAAGTAAATCTGTAAAGCAGATATGGACATCTACATCAACAATAGGATTTGCCTGAGTGGCTGGACAGGACAGATAAAAACAAAAATGTTTTAGATTTTCTTAAATTGATTAAGAATCGTTACAAGTAAAAATCACAATTTATTCGAAAATCGATCGTTTTTTACACCCCTATTAAATACCTCTCTATGATCAAAGTGCTTATAATAACATGATCACTCATACTTGGATAATATGCTGGTCACGACATGTAAATGGATTATCGTTGACGGGTTTTGGATGCTTTTTTAAAAGGCTTTTTGGATGCAACAGAGGACTCCCATTATCCTCATTGTTAGCCACTTCATACTTGCCGTGTATTACAAATTAAATTAAATTAAAAAAAGAAAAACGTGTTCTTGTCTTACATTTTTTAATGACAGGCAAAATTCCAAAAAAGTGCAATTCCTTTAAGTGTTATGGTGTTACAAATCACAGTACGCCAAAACAACCCATCATAAGAACAGTTTCTTCCCCCACGCTATTAATCTGATGAACGCTGTGAAATAATTCTGGAACTAATCCATCTCTGTGAAGGTACTAACTCATGCTCATGTCATCATCTTTTTGCTTTTGCACTGCACTATTATTTATTTGACTTGCACATATTAGTTATTTAAGTTCTTGTTCATATTTTTAGTTAATATTTGTTTACATTGACCAAGAGAGTACAGACTACAAAGTTAAATTTCTTGTGTGTTAAACATACTTGGCCAATAAAACTTATTCTGATTATGAATTGAAAATTACTTAAAAAATAACTGTTTTACTATCTTTTAGCTACTACTGTCATACAAGAAAAATATCAAATAGAAATGGTTTAATCCACGCTCTATGCCTCATTCCACCTAACCCCGGATTTCCACTGTATGCGTACCAGCTGCTGAACGGCGCCTCCACGGAGCGACTCCGCCATCTAACAATCCCCACTGCCATTTGACACACATTGTTGCGGCTCCGCCGTGCAGGGAAATTTTACGAGATATCAAACAAACAGTTTATTCTGCCCTTCCAGAGGAACAGAAGACAATAAACTCGGTCCTGCCATTCGAGATACGTAACAGCTGCTAAACGGCAACACTGCCGAACGTCTCAAGCTTTGCCATTGATCAATACTCACAGGAGGTATCTGTGACAGCACTGACTTGACTTGTGGAAAAGACGACATTTTTGTCTTGCGGAACGACAACTTTATTTTTCTATTTGTAGCAAGCAACAACACAACTGTAACAACATCCCTGCCGAGCGCTGTGCACACACAAATATCTAATTCAACTCCCGCCAACCACTACCTGTCATCAGCTACTATTTGACACAAGCCCTCATACAGCTGTCAAGGATAGGTCTGTAATACAATTCTTTGAATTTGGACCTCCACAATCAATATGTCCTCAATCATTTGTGTCAACTTGGTGAAATTACGTCTGAAAACCTTTGACCAGTTGACTTCAAGTACGTCCCCATCCATTAGGATGTTTCAACGTGTCAAAAAAGATCCTCTTTGAACACAAGAGTATTTTATTTTGAAAATAAAAAGGATGATTTTTTTTAATTATTATGTCTGTGCTTGACTTCCTGGGCAAAACAAGCATATTTTAGCAAAAAAGGTATGGGCACCAGCCAACCGCGACCCTGAGAGGGTAAAGCAGTAGAAACTTGATGGATGGAACGATGGATGAACCGCCGCGTTCGGCCTTCTGGCAAATATAAAAGCTTTGCGTATATTTAGCACAGGTGGTATGCCAGCGATGGAAACTGACATATTGACTAGAATGGAAACGAAAAGAACCATGGCGGCATCTGGTAGAAATCTGGGATTAGGCCTTAAATCAACAGGAATAGACTCCAGCCCGAGCTATGACTCCAAACAAGATGAATAGTGTAAATAATGGCTACAAATTATTACAACTCTTAAAGGGGAACTGCACTTTTTTTTTTTTTTTTTAATTGTTCACAATCAGAGACAAGAACGCACGTCTTTTTTTAAAACGATTTTAAAGGTGATAAAAAAAAAAGCTTAAAAGATACATCTTATAGGAGTCACCACTGTAGTCTTCAAAGCCCTCTAAAACAACTTCAAAACCCTGCAGCAATGTTTTATATACACACTGCAAGTCTATATTTAGTGTAGTAACAGACACGTTCATAACAATATGTAGTATGTTCAATATTTACCGTATTTTGATCATTTTGTTCTTTACAGGACTGATTTTTTACGAGCATCAATTTCTGGAGAGGTGAACGCAATTTTGACGCTATAAATATGGAACTTGGAGACAAACTACTTAGACATAAATGGATTGCTTCTCCAAAATCACCAGGAAGCGTCCCCGGCCAGCTGGACCAGACGAACATCTGTCCATCGAGTGAGTGACTTTAATATCACGTAGCATTCCATGCGTGTTAGTACAACTACAGTGCATACGCTGTCTGGCTAGCTCAGCTGTGTACAAACAAGAGATGAAATGTTGGGTAATACTTTACAGATACTGTAGTATGATTGTTAATGTTTTTCAGTCAGTACATTGGTGTTCTATCGCAGTCTTGTGCATTACAAACTAAAATGTGTTTCGTGGTGTTGTAGAAGCTAGTGTTTCTCTTGCAGCGTACTTCGGCTAATACCGAAGCACGCCGATGTGTAATTACTAGAGATGTCCGATAATATCGGACTGCCGATATTATCGGCCGATAAATGCTTTAAAATGTAATATCGTAAATTATCGGTATCGGTTTCAAAAAGTAAAATGTATGACTTTTTAAAACGCCGCTGTGTACACGACGTAGGGAGAAGTGCAGAGTGCCATTAAACCTTAAAGGCACTGCCTTTGCGTGCCGGCCCAATCACATAATATCTACGGCTTTTCACACACGATAGTGAATGCAATGCATACTTGGTCAACAGCCATACAGGTCACACTGAGGGTGGCCGTATAAACAACATTAACACTGTTACAAATATGCGCCACACTGTGAACCCACACCAAACAAGAATGACAAACACATTTTGGGAGAACATCCGCACCGTAACACAACATAAACACAACAGAACAAATACCCAGAACCCCTTGCAGCACTAACTCTTCCGGGACGCTACAATATACACCCCCCCGCAACCCAATTCCCCGCCCCCCCATCCCCTCCCACCTCAACCTCATCATGCTCTCTCAGGGAGAGCATATCCCAAATTCCAAGCTGCTGTTTTGAGGCATGTTAAAAAAATAATGCACTTTGTCACTTCAATAATAAATATGGCAGTGCCATGTTGGCATTTTTTTCCATAACTTGAGTTGATTTATTTTGGAAAACCTTGTTACATTGTTTAATGCATCCAGTGGGGCATCACAACAAAATTAGGCATAATAATGTGTTAATTCCACGACTGTACATATCGGTATCGGTTGATATCGGAATCGGTAATTAAGAGTTGGACAATATCGGAATATAGGATATCGGCAAAAAACCCATTATCGGACATCTCTGGTAATTACACTAGAAAAATAGTTCCTCAGTGTTTGCTCTTACAAAAACAATGTTGCTACAGTTTGGTTATTATACATACAGGTTACGAAATGTAAATTAAGTATTGTTGACGTTTTTTTTAATGCATTTTAACAGGGATTTGGAGGTAGAATTGATTGCTCCCATTAGCTGCATTGCTAGCCACCTAGAACAAGCTGATTTGTATATGTTAGAAAGCAAGAAAAACACCTTTGTCTTCTTGTCTCTCATAATGATTTTGAACAATAGGCAACATTCTAAAAAAAAGTGCAGTTCCCCTTTAACCAATAGCAAGATTTGTTATAGTAGTTTGTGTGAACAGTCATATTTGCACTCATTTGTTCTGAGCAAGCCCTCATCTCATGTGTCCTAGTGGGCTTTGTTGTTTTTGTATAACAAGGACATGAGAAATTGCAAGGATGCCAACACAGTTAAATATAGGGTACAAATATAGAAACGTTGCTGTCAAGAGAGTGTGTTTTATAAAGATGTGAGCCACCAACAATTGGACGTGATTATTCTTTTTTTTTTTAATACTAATTTAAGTAAAAACAACATTTCTTCAGATTCTTCACCCAAACTAAAAGCTATGTCAGTTTGTGCAACACAAGATAACCTTTCCAAAGTTCAAAGCTCCAGTACTGAGTTTAAACATAATCCAAACAAATGCAGGGCAGTGGCAATAGTCAACAATCCACCAAGTCTGTTAATTACTACCTCAGGCAGAACTTTGAGCCAGTTGAAATAACAGTCAAGCACAAAAAGTTAATGATTTGCTAGAAGTCGGTTACGCTCTGCCTGCTTTTACTACTGCACAGATAAGGTAGGTGAAAGGCTGCCTGGTTGACTGACCAACACTCAGCAGGTGGTTTGGTACACTTTCCTCTTGCCTTGGTTCAATGTGACCTTGTTGACCTAATTCTTTCCTCTTCCTGGCTCGGCCTGCTGCCTTGAAGCTACGCCTGGCATTGTTTGTAGAATAAAAGAGTGGGGGCTGGCTTTCACGTGCCTTAAGGTGGATTGGTGCTATGCATGAAACCTAAAAAGGTTTATGGAATCACCAGAAATGGAGGATGTCCATTCAGTTGTTTAATTTTGTAGGAAAAAAGCAGATAGCAGTCAAGACTCATTCCAAATGGCAACTTTCTCTTTTTTTCTTCAGGCACCTGTCTTCATAAATCTCATTGGAATGGCACTAAACGGAATTTCCAGCATCATCACCTTGCCTAATGCCGATTCATCACTGAATATGACTTTCATCCAGCCATCCATAGTCCACGATTGGTTTTCCTTAACCCATTGTAACCTTCTTTTTATTTTTAAATGTGGATGATATCAACATCCTTTAGGTCTGGTAATTCCATAATATTTAAGCTGCCTAAACATTGAAGGCCTTAAAGAGGCCCTGTTATGCAAAACTAACTTCTCTTACCTGTTGGCATCTGTTTTGTGTGTTCAGGGTTCCCCCGACAATGGAGGCTTAGCGGAGATATTTGTAAAACAATCTTGCTTTAATTCCAAACTGTCGTTCGGAATTTTTCAGTGACTTTAAGGACTAATGTTGTCCTAGTTACATCAGTGGATATCTCCGTATATGGTAGAGGTTTACCCTAATTATTTTGCACGATTTCGCCATTTTTATTCAGTTGTAGTCCAAAGTTGTAGTCAATAAGTTCCTTGTTTTTCTCAATCCTTCTGTTGTGGTGCAGACTGGCTCGCACATGCACGCTAAAATCCTGTGCCGTTGTAATTTCTAGTAAAAAGTTGCTATCGTTCTAACTTATATCTGTCAGTAGACTCAATATGGAAGCGCTATAAACTACAACATAGCTGACGATTGTAGACACAGTCAAAGGAGGCTTGGCCCGGAGGAGTAAATAAGACCGCCCACTAAACGGCACATCTTGAAGAGGTCTAAAAAACTAAATGTATGTAAAATGTTGACCAAATCCCATTCTGACCCCTTAAGTTGTCTGCTAAAAACTGATATGTTCATAAGACTAACCCTTAACTGATGCAAAATGCAGAAACTGAATGAAAGTAAAGAACTGTTTATGATGGAAAAAACATCACCTTTGTGACCATTGACTGTAGAATTACACTCTCCCCCTTTCCTCTTCGTACAATCATTTGCCTCAAACTCAGTTCAGTTGACAACAACAATGAGCAACATTCTTGTCAAGGTCATGCACTTGTGTCCAACATGGAGAGAGGGGATGCTGAGAGAAGAAATCCAGATAAACTAAGCTGAGCCCACAAGGATTTCTTTCTTGTCAGCCCTCTCTGCAGTCATAAATCTTATCTACCAGCAAAGGGGGAAACCAGACAAGAAACTGAGAGAGGCTGTCATCAATGACACCTCCACCTAGACACCAACCCAAATACCAAGGATTCAAGGGATGTTTACACAGAGCCCCTTTTAAATAAAGACTGATAAACACTCAGTAGTTTTGGCCACTCGTTTACATGACAATGGTTTGGAGAGCAATTACGCAGAGTAAAAAATGTGTCTCAGAGTGGAAGCTTTTAAAAGTACTGCGCTATTTTGGGATAACATTATGAACATTTCATATACCGGTTATTGTGACCTAAATTATCATGGTATTGTTGAACATCAGGCTGCCGCTGGCAATTATTTTGGAAATTGAGTAAAACACATTTTGTAGAGTCAATGCTTTTTTTTCTGCTTGCCATAACCTCCATTCTTCCTAATAAATGCACATCAAGATTGAAATTGCACTTTCAATATATTTGCATTTATTAAAAAAATATATATATATATACGCTGGTAAACTGTCACACAGATCATGACACCCACACCGCTGCTGTCATGTGAGGTCTATTGAAATGGCCGTGTATAAACTATGTAAACTAAGTATTTAAAGTTCCAAGCATTCCATGCGAACAGGATTGTATCTTTTTTTTTTAAATTTTAGTTACACATTAACAATGATTCAAAGCAACATAATATAAATCAAAGCTGTTTTCTAATTTAACAATTAAGTTTAGTTTGGTGCATGGCGTTTGTAGAGATGTAGACTCGGGGTGTAGTGAATCGATTTAACAACAATTCGATTCGAATCCTGATTTGAAGTTGCCGATACAATTTAGGGACGATATTACTTTATTTAGAACGCTACAATACAAAACGATTCAGTGAGTTGAAAATCGATTCAATAACTTTTTAGCAAAAAAATTAAACCAGTGTGACTGTGAAATAAATACTGGATACTGGAGGTGAAGTTTCCTATATTCCTGTTATTTCTTATAAGGTAATTAGGTATGAATGAATTATGAATACAAACAAGCAAGTAAACAACAAATAATGGCCAATGCATTCACATCTTATTTGAATAAAGTGCAAACAACACTTTAGGTTAAATAAACAAGAGAAAACCTTTCCTGCTCTTATTTTCAATATTGAAGAAATGTTCAATAAAAGTAAAATAACCAACATTTTAAACACAGATTTACATGCTACTCTGTTGTTCTTTCTTAACATTAAAATTATACAATATTAAAATCAAATATAAAGTGCAACCCAATTATTTTAACGATGAATAAACAGTTTTAACCTAAGACATTTAGTGCAACCAAAGCGTTTCAATTTTTGTTTGACATGCTACTACTCTCATTTTAATAATAAAGCAAAGTTGGCCATGAAAAGTCACAACAAATGCAAACGCTACAACACAACAACATAAAGAAGCAGCAAAAATGACAGTGGACAAGTTTCGGCGACGGACCAAGTGGCTGAAGTGGAAAAGTAGAAAACGACGTTGGAAAAGTAAGTGAAGTGTCACCACTTTTCTATGTTTCTATGATATTATAATATACTATGTTAATTACATTGTTTTTAACAATTCCCCTTAGCCACTCATGGTCCGTCTGCGAAACTTGTCCACTGTCGCTTCCTTAGTGGCTTAAAGTTGTGTTGTGGCTAAGTTATTGTGTTGTGGCGTTGGTATTTGTTGTGGCCTTTGTAATTGTGCTGTAGCTCTCTTCGCCTGAGTGATTGAGGATTATGAAAACCCCAATACTTTAATCTTTTCTTTGAATGATCTGTGCTTCGTACTTAAATGTTATTGTAGTTAAATTGATATAATTACAGTTTTGCACAATAAATACTCTCTGGCTTTGAAAGAAGGCGGACACATTTCCCTTCCCTCTCTTATCTTTCCTGCTTGCTTCTTTTGTCCTTGTCTTGTCCTGTCTTAACTTTCTAGGAGCCTTTCTTTTTGCACTGTTCTCCGAACTCTACAACATGGAATTGATCAACTGGTCTCTTGACTCAATTGATAAGATCTTCTCGATGAGAAGCGCACGTTTGGTGGAACCTGCCAGTCCTGATGGGGCATTTGCTGTGGATACATGAGGGACTTTTAGGAGAAGTGGCATTGAAGATAATATCTATTTAGAACTGTGAAAACAGGGCATCTGCTGATGAGATTGAGCGTTGCTCTTGTTTATTGACAAATTCGGATGATAATGGAAGCTGTTTGAGGAGCCCAAAATTTGCCCGTCACCCGGAGGGGCAGAGCTGTGAGCACCCAGACTTTGGCGAGCTCAGAATTGAAACGCAAATTGGATAACTTCTCAGAGAAGCTTTCCACTCTGCAAGGCAAAAATATGATCAAGAGCCAGAATGGACAACTGCAGCTGACAAACCGTTGGAATGTGTTTGCTCACCTAACCAAAAACAATCCTGAGCTACTATTCGACTCCCTCTGCAATCAGCCTTGGCAAGGATGTGCTGTAAACACTCCCGCGAGACCTGTGCAGTGAAAGTTGCCCTAAGGAACCCTTCCCCCTTCTTCAAGAACACCTGGAATGTTGACTTTTGTTCTGTGAATGCTGAGCTGAGCGACCGCGAGGCCGAAAGTCATAACACACCCATGGACTACTACAAAAATACACACTTTAAAGGGGTCATATCATGAATTTTTTTCAATATTTATAATAATATCCATCCATTTTTCTACCGCTTATTCCCTTTGGGGTCGCGGGGGGCGCTGGAGCCTATCCCAGCTACAATATTTATAACACTTTATTTTGGTCTACATAACATGTAATGATGGTTTTTCGGTCAAAATGTTGCATATATTTTGTTGTAAAGACCTATCTACAAGCCAAATTTTGTCTGCCTTCAAAAACGGTTCGTTTTGAGAGGCGTAGTTTTTTCGATGCAAATGAAGCCCTCCTTACCACACCTCCTCACGGTGACTCAGCTTTCCTCCCTGTCCAGCTTTGTTTAGTACAGTTTGTTTTGTTTTGTTAAAACTTCAATAACTGGAATATGCACACCTGTGATAGCCACCAGCCATCTAATTTTTACTTGCTTTTCACCACAACACAACATCCCAGACGATACAACGAGACCACCGTTCACCGTGGTTTGTCGGCTCATGAAGGTGTCGAAAGCCCGGCAGCAAATCTGGTACTATACGCTGGTTAAGGTTAAAATTCTATTGAGTTTTATTCTCTCCAATGCTAGATCCTGGACATGTATGTGTGTATTGACAGTAAAATTATGTTCCATTGTCGTATCATGTTAATACTTTTAACGCACTGTTGCTTCGAAGTCTTGTAAACAATAGAGGCCCAATCCGGCTATACAATTGGCTATGCTTCGGGCTACATCATCGTTCGCAAGTCTGGCAAATGTCAACGGATTTTATTACTAACTGGTCCATTCCCAAACACAGTAAACGCTTAATCCAATTAAAAGTCGTTTTTAGGAAAATCATTCTTTATTTTGCCGGAGGACAGTGACATTTATTGTCTTACATTGACAGGCTAAGCTGGCTAAACAACTAACCGAGCAAACATTGCTCACGTATCATTCACACACTTCTAACCTACAGTTTTACTGTTTCATTGATTGACTCTTCTATTGCCGTAAATAGTGGGCACTGAGCCCGCCATTAAAAGTTGTTTTTCCAAAAATCTATCTTTTTGTGAAGGTCTGTGGTTGAAGCATTACTTTGCTTTGCACACACAACGGAGCAACTTCCTCACAGTTGAAGGCACATTGCCACGAATCATAAAAGTCAAGAGTAAGGCACTTCTTACTTCAGATAAGGCTGAAAGTTAGTGTAGTGACTTGTGCTTGTTAAAGCAAAACAACAGAGCATTTTCCTCCATTGGGTTTCATTGTGGACATGATGTTGTGGCACAGCCGAAATTACATAAATTAAAATAGGCTGACTTACGCAAGGATGTTTGGATACATTTCTACCATATATGGATAATCCGCTGACGTCACATTTGGGGTTAATTAGAAACAGCTCGTTTGGCGGAAGTATGAAGGAAGGCAAGATTGTTTTATAAATATCGCTGCTATACCTCCACGGTTTGATTTCAAATATTCAGAACTTATGCAGATCCCAAATACACATTAGCAAGTACCAATAGGTAAGAAACCTTGGTTTTGCATAATAGGGCCCCTTTAATCTTTCGCGGTATGGTGGTTTACAGGGCAGTGCCCTGATGGCAGCAGTCTCAAAAAAGTGTTGTATGTGTGTCGTGACATGTGTTCATATGTGATTACAGTTTGTTTTTTTTGGCCAAACTCTAATATTGATCAGATATACAGAAGCAGGCAAGCTATTAGCTTGCCTGCTTTTGGCATGCTCTCAGTGTGTTCAGCCTAACCGTCCAGTGATAGTTATAAATGTACTTAAGATACTAAAAAATAAGAGTTTATTTGCCCTATTGGAGGTAATTATTATTACTTTAGGGTAGTGGTTCTTAACCTGGGTTCGATCGAACCCTAGGGGTTCGGTGAGTCGGGCTCAGGGGTTCGGTGGAGGTCAAGACACACCCGACTCATCGTGTAAATAAAATCTTCTCCCTATCGGCGTATTTCGGATACGACAACAGCAGAAGTCACACTGATTTGCAGGTGTGTAATTTGTTGTGAGTTTATGCACTGTGTTGGTTTTGTTCTTTGAACAAGGTGATGTTCATGCACGGTTCATTTTGTGCACCAGTAAAAAAACATGGTAACACTTTAGTATGGGGAACATATTCACCATTAATTAGTTGCTTAGTAACATGCAAATTAGTAACATAATGGCTCTTAACTAGTCATTATTAAGTACTTATTAATGCCTTATTTGGCATGGCCTTATTATAACCCTAACCCTCTAACCCTGGCCCTAACCCTAACCATAACCAAATAACTCTAAATTAAGTCTTTGTTACTTAGAATATGTTCCTCATACTAAAGTGTTAACGAAAAACATATAACTTTGCCTTGAATTTGAAAAAAAACAACATTTTATTTTTCACTAAAGAAGGGTTCGGTGAATGCGCATATGAAACTGGTGGGGTTCGGTACCTCCAACAAGGTTAAGAACCACTGCCTTAAGGGGAGTGGCTCCACACAATTAGCTGCTAGCCACTTCTCAGTATGTTTCTTCACAGAAATCAGACGATATTGATCAGTGGCAAATCAATCGGCACATCCCTAGTTCTCTTATCATTTACATACCAAAGAATAGAACGTGATGCATATCATTTTTTCAAGAGGCAATATGGATTTTAGGCCATATCACTCATCTCGAGTCCTGATAACAGACTGAACTGGGAATACATCTACTATAGCAAATATAAAACACATCTAAGAATGGCTTGCAACGTGCCTGGCAAACCAACAAAGACAGCTAGTGGAATCAAGTGTCTCTGAGACATGAGTTTAATCAGAGGACATGTGGCTATAGGTCAGCATTAAAGTGTTAGCCTTAGTGAAGATGATGTGAAGTGAATTATATATTTATGTAGCGCTTTTCTCTAGTGACCCAAAGCGCTTTACATAGTGAAACCCAATATCGAAGTTACAAACCCTGATTCCATATGAGTTGGGAAATTGTGTTAGATGTAAATATAAATGGAATACAATGATTTGCAAATCCTTTTCAACCCATATTCAATTGAATGCAGTACAAAGACAAGATATTTGATGTTCAAACTCATAAACTTTATTTATTTTTTTGCAAATAATAATTAACTTAGAATTTCATGGCTGCAACACGTGCCAAAGTAGTTGGGAAAGGGCATGTTCACCACTGTGTCACATGGCCTTTCCTTTTAACAACACTCAGTAAACGTTTGGGAACTGAGGAGACACATTTTTTAAGCTTCTCAGGTGGAATTCTTACCCATTTTTGCTTGATGTACAGCTTAAGTTGTTCAACAGTCCAGGGGTCTCCATTGTGGTATTTTAGGCTTCATAATGCACCACACATTTTCAATGGGAGACGGGTCTGGACTACAGGCAGGCCATTCTAGTAATCGCACTCTTTTACTATGAATCCACGTTGATGTAACACATGGCTTGGCATTGTCTTGCTGAAATAAGCAATGGCGTCCATGGTAACGTTGCTTGGATGGCAACATATGTTGCTCCAAAACCTGTATGTACCTTTCAGCATTAATGGCGCCTTCACAGATGTGTAAGTTACCCATGTCTTGGGCACTAATACACCCCCATACCATCACAGATGCTGGCTTTTCAACTTTGCGCCTATAACAATCCGGATGGTTCTTTTTCTCTTTGGTCCAGAGGACACGACGTCCACAGTTTCCAAAAACAATTTGAAATGTGGACTCGTCAGACCACAGAACACTTTTCCACTTTGTATCAGTCCATCTTAGATGAGCTCAGGCCCAGCGAAGCCGACGGCGTTTCTAGGTGTTGTTGATAAACGGTTTTCGCCTTGCATAGGAGAGTTTTAACTTGCACTTACAGATGTAGCGACCAACTGTAGTTACTGACAGTGGGTATCGGAAGTGTTCCTGAGCCCATGTGGTGATACCCTTACACACTGATGTCGCTTGTTGGTGCTGTACAGCCTGAGGGATCGAAGGTCACGGGCTTAGCTGCTTACGTGCAGTGATTTCTCCAGATTCTCTGAACCCTTTGATGATATTACAGACCGTAGATGGTGAAATCCCTAAATTCCTTGGAATAGCTGGTTGAGAAAGGTTTTTCTTAAACTGTTCAACAATTTGCTCATGCATTTGTTGACAAAGTGGTGACCCTCGCCCCATCCTTGTTTGTGAATGACTGAGCATTTCATGGAATCTACTTTTATTCCCAATCATGGCACCCACCTGTTCCCAATTTTCCTGTTCACCTGTGGGATGTTCCAAATAAGTGTTTGATGAGCATTCCTCAACTTTATCAGTATTTATTGCCACCTTTCCCAACTTCTTTGTCGCGTGTTGCTGGCATCAAATTCTAAAGTTAATGATTATTTGCCCAAAAAAAAAATGTTTATCAGTTTGAACATCAAATATGTTGTCTTTGTAGCATATTCAACTGAATATGGGTTGAAAATGATCTGCAAATCATTGTATTCCGTTTATATTTACATCTAACACAATTTCCCAACTTATATGGAAACGGGGTTTGTACATTTAAACCAGTGTGGGTGGCACTGGGAGCAGGTGGGTAAAGTGTCTTGCCCAAGGACACAACGGCAGTGACTCAATGACTGAAGCGGGAATCGAACCTGGAACCCTCAAGTTGCTGGCAACCGAGCTATGCCGCCCCGGTGCAGCAACTGCTAGTGCAGCAACTGCTAGGGTATCGCCAACCAATTACTTGTATTGTTTAGGAAGGTTATGTCAAACAAGCAGCCCTGGACATGGCATGTTATGCTTCAGGTAGCTCCCTGTGTTACAAAGGTTGGTGACCCCGCATTAGATCACCTAAGGTAATAAAAAGTCGTGTTGTGGCGTTGTGGAGCAGGAAGTGAAACCCAGTGGATCGCACGAAATCTCTCCCCTCTCTGCCAGCTGCACAGCAGAGTTCCGCTGCTCACAGCCATCCGAGGTTGATGACCTTGTTAGTTTGAGTGCCTAATCTGCTAATGCCCTGATAAAAATAAACAGTAAGTGCAGTCATTGTAGTCGTCCTCCTATTTGTCTGCAGCTGCTGTCCATGAATACAGATGATGCATCTGTCTTTATCTATCCAGTGGATTTACAGTCAATTTGACTGTCCTTGGCGAGGGCTCGGCAGTGTTGGGGGGTCAACTATGTTGTTGGCTCAAACTGTGACTAATCTAGATTACAATATATGGAGACGTCATATTTATAAACCGACGCTAGTCTATGCAAGCTTGAATATTTTTACATACATACACCTTGTGACAGTTCTGGCCAATAAATCACAAGACCACAATGAAAGCTGAATGTATTGCTTTTGCGATACTGAGATACAACACAACAGGATTCTCTAATCCAAAAGTATGCGATTACAATGTGATGCAGTATTATAAAACATGGCAATAACAAAGTTCATTACAAAAGATCCCTATCAGCATGGTGACAAAGCCTGGGTTAACAGCATTGACCAATTCGCCAGAGAAACAGTGCAGTATGTGTGACGATTGCGCTAAGCGGCTGTTGCCGTGATCCCAGGATGCAGAGAAGGTAGGCAAAGTGCAAGCAGGAGGTCCCTTTATTAGGTACCAGGCAGAAAAAAATGTAACACAGGTCTAGTGGCAAATCAGAAAGCAACAGAACTCTTTGGCATACACTAGAACCAACGCTGAAGGAGGCAACAAAGTGGAACTAAATAGAACTACCGGTAATTAGTGTAGAACTGGTGTATTGGCGGGACAAGGAACAGAAAGTAAAAGGGCTGCAAAACACAGAGGCCGAACAGGAAATCAACAATATAACAATTTCATATCAAGTTATCGTGACCAAAGTTATCATTATTGTTGGGTGTGCTCAAAAAGTACTGAAATCTTTTGCCCAAGTTATATATATTTGTATAATAACTCCAATGAATTAAGGCATGGTTTGTGTTTCTTATGCTTCACTGTAGTGTTTTAGTCTTAGTATTTTATCTGTTGAAATGGTTAACCTGTAGCACTGTTAGAGTTATTTAAATGAAAACTGAGTAAGAAATCACATCTATTATTTGTATTTATTATTTCTAGCATCCTACTCTGTTCAGTAATCTTTGAACGCACCGTAAAAACCCCTCTGTCTCGCAGAGAACAACCACTCTGAGAGCACAAGTGCACAATTGAATAGCTTAGTTGCTCTTACAGGAATTTGTTTATACACGTTTGTCGTTACCTAATGTGGAAAGACGTTAATGTCTTGTTTTTATGCTAGCATTTAAGCTAGCAAGCTGGTGCCCGTCAGTCCATGAGTTTATCAAAATGCAGTTATCAATCACAGTTTTCCCCTATATCTAATTAATTATGGTAATACTAACTGTCAGGAGTTTTGCTGCGGTTATCATTAATACCGTTAATCGTTACAACGATCAAAACAAAACACCAGAACAGGAAACAATACTAAACATAGGAAAATAAAGAACAAAGTCCAAATGGTTAAGTGGAATCATGACGGTATGCCCCTTTTTCTCTCTCATGTGTCCCGTGTGTGTTGGTATGACAATAAAGTTTCTTGAATGTCATGTGCATACTTTAGTCAGAATGCTACAAAAGAGCTAAACAAAAAGTCCAGAAAAAGTCACTGCTAATTTCAAAACAGTGCAGTGCATGCTCTGTATTTATATATGGATGGCTTTCGGACGAACTCTTACCTTTAGTTGGCAACAATTGGCAAATACCTCAAAACATGCGACTCTGCACGCAAGCGGCTACTTCTTAGCAGACAGGGCACTTAAATGCTAGTAAGACATATCACCCGGCCTGTGCATTACATAATGCTTCCCACTGGAATAGGATCCTGTCACTTCAATACAGTACCTTTTTTCTTTAAAGGGGAACATTATCACCAGACCTATGTAAGCGTCAATATATACCTTGATGTTGCAGAAAAAAGACCATATATTTTTTTAACCGATTTCCGAACTCTAAATGGGTGACTTTTGGCGAATTAAACGCCTTTCTATTATTCGTCACATCGGGAAGCAATCCGCCATTTTCTCACTTTTGTCGGTGTGTTGTCGCAGGGTGTAACAACACGAACAAGGACGGATTCAAGTTGCACCAGTGGCCCAAAGATGCGAAAGTGGCAAGAAATTGGACAAAATTTGTTCAAAATACGAGGCTGTGGGGAAAGCCGACGAAATGGTCAGTCGTTTGTTCCGCACACTTTACCGACGAAAGCTATGCTACGACAGAGATGGCAAGAATGTGTGGATATCCTGCGACACTCAAAGCAGATGCTGACATCAACTCCAAAACTGGACAGATCAGCTTTTAGGAAAAGAGAGCGGGTGAGGGTATGTCTACAGAATATATTAATTGATGAAAACTTTATTCATTACTCGCGGTTTTACGTAAATTATTATACATAAACTGTGTTTACCAATAATTTAGCTTAACATTTATTTTTTTCAATCGTTCGAGTACATTCGGGTAGTCTTGTGTATTAATGCAGTATTTTGTGTCTATTAAGGTATGGTTAACCTGAGTACTGAAATCGTGGGCTGTCTGCACTCTCAAAGTGCATGTTGTTGCCAAATGTATTTCATATGCTGTAAACCTAGTTCATAGTTGTTAGTTTCCTTTAATGCCAAACAAACACATACCAATCGTTGGTTAGAAGGCGATCGCCGAATTCGTCCTCGCTTTCTCCCGTGTTGCTGGCTGCAGTGTTGTTTTCGTCGGTTTCGCTTGCATACGGTTCAAACCGATATGGCTCAATAGCTTCAGTTTCTTCTTCAATTTCGTTTTCGCTACCTGCCTCCACAATACAACCATCCGTTTCAATACATGCGTAATCTGTAGAATCGCTTAAGCCGCTGAAATCCGAGTCTGAATCCGAGCTAATGTCGCTATACCTTGCTGTTCTATCGGCCATGTTTGTTTGTATTGGCATCACTGTGTGACGTCACAGCAAAATGAACGGGTGTATATAACGATGGTTAAAATCAGGCACTTTGAAGCTTTTTTTAGGGATATTGCGTGATGGGTAAAATTTTGAAAAAAACTTCGAAAAATAAAATAAGCCACTGGGAACTGATTTTTAATGGTTTTAACCCCTCTGAAATTGTGATAATGTTCCCCTTTAAATTACTTCATACATAGGAGAAAAGACATGGTTTGTTCCGGGTATGTTTCTGTATTATATTCTACCCAAAAAAGACATGATTTGTTGCAGTTTTTGTATTATATTCTATCCCTTCGAAAGCACATTGCTAATCAAACTGCAGCATGGGCGTAGGAGAAAATCACAATCAATCATCGGGTATTCTAATCAGTGTGTGCATTGCGTATTTTACAATTTAAAACGACAATAGACAATTTCAAGGTTGTACATTGTGTATTGAGTATCTCTGTCTACTCCGTCCTGTCAATCATAAAGCCATTGTCAAGGAGAGAAAGATGATCAATTGTGAAGGGATGGAATTGTGCCAATATGGTTGCCAGCTGTTTGCTGTATGTTAGTGTCTGATTGGGCTGCCAACCCTCGTTGCATCTGATATATAAACATCAAAAACAATGTCACTGAAGATGTGTGGTAAAATTATAAGATACCTTCACCAACTACACCAATCTAAGGTCAAGGAGAACAGAAAAAAAATTAAAAGGCACTTTAACATGTTATTGTCAAGCAACTAAATCATAATCGAAAAGTAATATATTAGGCTTTGACATTAAAAAAAAAAAAAAAGGTCATTCATTTTAACACTTGCCTCCAGTGATTAATTTAATAAGCAAAATGGCCCCTCTGTTAAAAAGAAGCATAACCCTCAAGGATGAAATTAAATATAATTTTAACTTCAACATCCAGAAGCCCCAATAACGAACCTCTGATTACAAGGGTGCAGACTAAACTTTCATACTGCCATATTAACCCTTGTTGATCCTCTTAGTTTTTCCTTTTAAAACAACAATTTTATTTCAACATATAGAGCTTTTTTTGTCTGATATGCAAGAGAACAGCAGGGGTTTTCTTCAGATTAGTTACTTTTGTGACATGTTAAAAACAATCACAATGTTAACCAAACCAAAAACTGTGACCACAAACCATAATAGGATCCAAAACGTGAGTTTTGTGAACCACCCTAAGTAATGAGATGACGTCATTTTGACAAATTTCACCATTGTCACCACAAATTAGTTCCCGGTCTGAGGGAAACACTCATTGGAATAAAGTTGCGCCCATTTGCGTCAATTAGTGCAGTGGTTCTCAAATGGGGGTACTTGAAGGTATGCCAAGGGGTACGTGAGATTTTTTTTAAATATTGTAAAAAAATAGCAACAATTCAAAAATCCTTTATAAATATATTTATTGAATAATACTTCAACAAAATATGAGTAAGTTCATAAACTGAACATCAAATCAAGTAGGCTATTCCATTCATTACAATGCAACAATGCAATATTCAGTGTTGACAGCTAGGTTTTTTGTGGACATGTTCCATAAATATTGATGTTAAAGATTTTTTTTTTTTTTGAAGAAATGTTTAGAGTTAAGTTCATCAATCCAGATGGATCTCTATTACAATCCCCAAAGAGGGCACTTTAAGTTGATGATTACTTCTATGTGTAGAAATCTTTATTTATAATTGATTCACTTGTTTATTTTTCAACAAGTTTTTAGTTAATTTTATCTATTTTTCCAAATAGTTCAAGAAAGACCACTACAAATTAGCAATATTTTTCACTGTTATACAATTTAATAAATCAGAAACTGATGACATAGTGCTGTATTTTACTTCTTTATCTCTTTTTTTTCAACCAAAAATGCTTTGCTCTGATTAGGGGGTACTTGAATTAAAAAAATAAAAATGTTCACAGGGGGTACATCACTGAAAAAAGGTTGAGAACCACTGATTTAGTGCAATGACAACATGAAAGGAGTGAAAGAGACTGTGGAAACGATACCACCAATTGAGATGTAGAGTATAAATAAAGATACTTTGTCCTGGGTGTTTATTCTGTGTTGGGAATCAATAAACCCACATGTCCAAAATACAAGGATTATTATTATTATTTTTAATCCACCCTTTGTTCATTTTCATTGTATTGCTCTCTTTTTCTGGTTTTCTTTTTGTAATAAAATGAATAAAGAAATTTAAAATTTAAAAATCTGTAGTCACGAAAAGCACCAAAAGTAGTAAACAAAACAACCGCTGACAGGTTAGAGCTTATGCAACACCAGAAAAAGATGAGGTGTCTATGTTAATGGAGCTCTGTGGGACAGCTGACAAAGTATAACTCAGTTTGGCTGAGTATACGATGACTTGTTTCACATCAATCTTGCCTAAGAATTAAGTCAATGTGCAATAAATGTTTAGTAGGGTGATTCACAAAGTAAAGGTCCTTCAATGTGTTTTTTAGCTGAGAACTTCCTCATAACTCCATATCGTTATTTTCACAATTCTGTCCCATCCTGTCTGGTCCTTGTCAAGCAGCCCAAGCCTGCTGCACAAATGCAGCATGACAGCTCAGAACGGCTTAATTCCAAAGTGTAATATTTCTGGTTACAGAGTATATAAAATATGTGACTGGAAGGCAAAGTTGAGTTAAGAAGAAAGTATAAACAAACATAATGGGCTTGTGCCGGTAATGTATAAACTGTACTCAGTCCAGTTTATAGATTTCTCATGTGGCAATTAGAGAGCAGAAGAAAAAAAAAAAAAAGGGCAGTTCCCCTTTAAAGCCCTCCTGTATCAAGGGACCTATTTCCTGAGTTAGTGAACAATAACAAAAACGACAAAAACTAATTTGATAGTAAAGAATATCGCACCCCTCGCAACCCAAAAGGGACAAGCGGTAGAAAATGGATGGATGGATGGAATATCGATCTCACCACTACAGTCTATATTTGTATTGATCTGCCCACCTTGTTTACATTCAAGAGCTTTTGCCTGCGGTTAGCATATCCTTCTACAGTGTGTAGTGTATCATGTTTAGCTATTCCTCGTTCTCCAGGGATAATATTTGAAAGAAACTTACTATCGCTATGGAGATGAGGATTACTGATTTAGGAGGACAGACATTAGCCGCTAGTAAGGATGCTACATTGCGTTGAGGACGCGTTCAAATTTGCTAGAATGTGTCATCAACATCCATTATCACAATATAACAATAGTATTAAAAGCTCTATTGTTGGGCAAATGTATATTATTTATATATATATACAACATGCATTTGACAGAGTACAAGAACAACTTTGCTATCTTCAACTGGTTTTAAATGCAGAGAAAACAAAGTGTATGCTCTTTACCACATCAAAAACTGTAAGATCAGCACTGTGTGAGAACATTTTAACAAGAAATGGGCAACAAATTATGTTAGTATCTGCTTTTAAATATTTAGGATTTTTAATTGATGACCACTTGAGTTTTAAGGAGCACATTCAGTATGTTGTAAAAAAAACTGAAACTTTTACTGGGATTTTATTATAGAAACAAGTCTTGCTTGGTGGAAACAACCTTTTTACCTGTTATTGACTATGGAGATGTGTTGTACATGAATGCTACTGCTGGTTGTCTCCACAAGCTGGATAGTGTGTACCACGGGGCACTGAGATTCATCACCAACTGCGCTCCCCTTACTCACCATTGTGTGTTATACTCAATGGTTAACTGGACATCTTTATGTGCTCGACGCCTCAATCATTGGTATGTTTTCATCTACAAAACCATTCTGGCTATCACTCCATCTTATCTGTCTTGTCTTTTAACAAAGAAACAAGGAAGTCACAATCTTCGTTCAATGAATGTTCTGCAATTTGTCATCCCCAAAGTAAGAACTGAACTGGGCAAGAAAGCATTTAGGTTTCCAGCACCGAAGGCTTGGAATAACCTACAATTGAATATTAAACTTCAAACCCTTGTTACGTTGAATGAGTTTAAAGCTTCTATGAAAGGACTGCAGTCTACCTTGTCTGTATGCACATGTGTCATGTGAGCAAGTTTTAATGTTGTAAATGTGATGTTTTATGTATTTGTTTACTGTTTTTAATGTAACCTTGCTGCTGCCCTCTTGGCCAGGTCTCCCTTGGAAAAGAGATCTTTGATCTCAATGGGATTTTACCTGGTTAAATAAAGGCTAATAATAATAATAATATATGTATATACGGCGCAACCCTACTTGACAGCCTGTTATACTACATTTTGGCCACCAAATTATTTTCTTTTACCTATTTTACGACATTATTACGCTATGAAAACACTGGGTAAAATTGTTCAATGATGTATTGATACAGTTTTTGGAATTTTGGTACTTTTCATTGACAGACACAAAAAGCACACACTATGTTGGTAAAATAAGTGAACATGATAAAAAACAACATATTAAAACATTTGAGACAGGTAAAAAATGTACTACTTACTTAAGCCTGAGCTTAAGTAGGTAAAACGAACAATAAGTGAAAATTAAGTCGATAACTTTGCTGGCATCGATAAATTGCTGTGTCTGTGTATTTCTTCTTTGTGCATTGCTCTCACCGCCAGAGCGTGTTTATTTAACAGTAGAAATAACTGAAGGCAGTGAGCCCTCTTTTCAGTCTTCCACAAGCTTTGTCTCGGTGGCCAGAGAGCGGGATCGCTAGCTGACACACACACACACACACACACACACAGGATTCCCGGACATCGCCTCCCTACTTGCGACTCGCTAGTGAGAAGTTTCACAACGTAACAAAAATTATGAGGAAAAAATATGATTACAAAGCCATAGGTCTTGTTGTGAGAATATTTCGGCTTCCATCGGATGGCTTATTTGAGCCCATCAACACGGACAAAATAATGCTCAGATGGCAACAAAAAACAGACAACGCCCGACTTCGTTTTTCCAAGTGGTGAACTTTGAGGTGTTCAGTATTTAAGTTAAATTTTTGCTTACAGAGATGAGTCGATTTTATTTTTAGTTTGTTTATTTACTTATGATAACTAAAGAGTTATTTACTTTCCAATTACAGTACAATGGTAAACAAGTATACAGTAATGATAAATAAATGCTTATATCCTTTTAAATGGCTACTTGCATTATTATTACAGATTATGATTAATTTGGTCACTAAATAACAATCATGCCATTTATCGGCAATAATTTGTGGACAATATCAATCAATCAAACTTAATTTATAAAGCGCTTTTCATACATAAAAGAAATGCAACGCAAAGTGCTTTACAGAGTTGAAAACAATACCCCGGTGACCCAAATCCCCCATTATCACATACGTACGCACGGACACAGATACCAAACACAAACACAAACACAACATACCCACATATTGAACTAAATGGACAAACGATTGCATGGCTGAGTACAGAGGAGACATGTGAGTAAACACTATCACAGGAGCCATCTGCATCAGGAGGTCATCTGACCATGGCCACCAGGACGCTGACACAAAGAACCCCCACAAGCACGGCCGATAACCCCGGAGAGGAACGTTGGAAAATAATAATAAAACTTGTAAAATAGTAAGAACCATGAGTAGAGATAAAGAATAAAATACAAGCGAGACATATGAAGATTAATAGAAAAAATAAAATGAATATACGGTAAATAAATAAATAGAACTAAATAAAATCTTGCATAACTAATAGGATAAAAAGTAAAATACAAATGACTTCAAATAAATAATTAAGATCAGGTAAAAGCCCAATCAAATATATCCATCCATTCATCCATCCATCCATCCATCCATTTTCTACCGCTTGTCCCTTTTTGGGGTCGCGGGGGGTGCTGCAGCCTATCTCAGCTGCATTTGGGCGGAAGGCGGGGTACACCCTGGACAAGTCTCCACCTCATCGCAGGGCCAACACAGATAGACAGACAACATTCACACTCACATTCACACACTAGGGCCAATTTAATGTTGCCAATCAACCTATCCCCAGGTGCATGTTTTTGGCGGTGGGAGGAAGCCAGAGTACCCGGAGGGAACCCACGCAGTCACGCGGAGAACATGCAAACTCCACAAAGAAAGATCCCAAGCCCGGGTTTGAAATCAGGACTTCTCAGGACCTTCGTATTGTCATCCAGCAAAATTTGTTATCGGCCCGGGCCTAGCTGCACAAATATATTATTTCCCTCAGGATCAATGATGTGTCTACCTACCAACCTATAACAACCTAGCAGCAAAATTCCCAGCTATTAAGCTACCCTACAACACTTTTATATGAACACCAGTTCTGTTAGAATCCATTGCGTCATGAATGTTTGACATTGGTCCCGAAGGACAGACGTGTTCTCCCTTTAAATTCTATCACTGGTATAATCCCTTTTCCAAACGCTTTTATGGGTGAAATAGAAAGGCCCTGCATGCAGAGAGATGAGTGGAGAGAAGGGGAAGGGAGTAATCACAAGGGCCTGGCTGTCTATGTGGATTAGAATGGAAAATAAAATCCTTTCATCTCAGACATGTTCTTCTAGGCTAGAAAACATCCATGCACCGCCGTAATGTGCCAACCTCAAATGCATGCTTGGCATCAAAGTCAAACAAAGACCTTTATCTTGTTAAAGTATAGTTGAAATACAAACGCCAGTTAAAATTGACAACATTCAATTACGTTTGAAACAGACATGGTAGCATAGCCACTGGATGAGAGAGGAGCTTGAGGAAAGGCCATGCTTTCGTAGCTGACATTAAGGTTTGGCTCTTGGGCAACCACATGATCTAACTTGCTTCTCAAACTTCTCCTCTTAAATTATGGATGGCTGCTCTATTTTTGGCAGGCAGCCTGATACCCAACCAATGTGACGGGGAAATCCCTGAAAACCTCCTTGAGCTGAAAACTACAAATCATGACAAAGTGAATCCACATGAAAGATAAGCCAATATTTTAGACATTTGAAGGATTTAACGATTAATTGCATTTGCAATTGGATGACATTGTGATAGAAACATGTTTTGGTTTGACTGGTCACATGACGAACAAGCGAATGGAGGAGGTAAGGAGAGAAGGCAGCGCTGCAATGTGTTTTGAGGTTGAATACCCAAGTTTGTCAATCAAAATGAGAGAAGAAAAAAGAAAGAGTGGTACCTCAACTTCATTTGTTACATGACTGAGCTTGTAACTTTAAAACACTCATATCTAAAATCAGCCCCGCCCATTAAAATTCAGTTAAATCAATTTAATCTGGCTTGGCCCTCCCAAAACAGCACAATTTTCCCATGTAGCATGCCAAGCGACATTGAAGGCAGCCACAAAAAAACCACAGTGGTGAGCTGTAGCAATGTGTGCAAGGTAAACACCACAGTACCTACAAACAACACATCATGAATGTGGAGTACAAATTCACTATAAAAGCACATAGATAAATCTTAATACATTCTCAAACTGCTTTTATTTCCCTGTCTCGCTTAAAGCAGGAATATACTCTCGCGTCGCTTGCATCCCTCTCACGGCGTCTTGTTTGATTTATAGTTCTTCAGTGGGTGTTGGCACCAGCCTTGCAATTCTCTTCCAAAACACTAAAGGGCAATGTGCCCTGAAGGAGCAACCACAGCTGCCGTTGACTAGATATGTACCTTCTAGTAAAGAGTGGCGACATTCGCCAAGCACAACATGGACATCTTTGTCTGCACTTGAACTAGTCATTCAGAAACATCAGTTAACTTTTAATGGACATTATCCTTATAAACCAGAGGAAAAAACCTTCGTGAAGATGGACCGTGCAACTTCTGAACAAGTCGCGGCAGAGGACCCTATTATTATTTGCAACGCTATTCGGCCGTTTGGGACACGGGAATATGCAATATACCGGTATTATCCTTAATACCGGTATTTTTTAGAAAGAGACAATACCGCCATACCGGTATCATTTGATGTGCCTTTGTTACGGCCGTTTGCTCTTCTCTGCGCCTGACAGGCGAAGCACAGGGTATCCTCTTTGGCTCACCCCCGCCCCTTGCGTGTTTACGGAGACTTCGCTGATGACACGCATCAAACTTTTTATTTAAATATGGCATCGTGGTGCCAAATTCCTGACTGCGGAGTGATGCAATGCTTTGGACAGCGACTGTATTTGGCTATTGGTGAGTGACTACAGTTTTATTTACACATACACCAATTTGAATGTATATCTCTCCTCGTAGTGACTTTATCACGGTTCTCATCTCATGTTGTTCACTTCTGTTAGCGACTTAGCATAGCAGCTATCGATAGGGCCTCTTTGTGTTAAATATTTAGCTACTCCTCCGTTTAAAAGTGCCTCTCCCCATAGCTTGTACGAACGAAGCTAATGTAGTATAGCACAGGCTAAGTGAGCAAGTAGAAGCTCCATCCATCCCCGCGCAAAAGAGGGAGGCTATGAACTTAACATTGATGAAAAAAATGAACGAAAACGAATTACTTAATAAGAATAAACAGCACATTACGTTACTTCTTACAACTGAAATAATCTGAGTACCCTCAACACTGGTTATTTAGTCGTAAAACACTTAGGCTACCTTCGGCACTTTGCAGGTTTTTTTAAGATACCGGTATATACCGTGTAGCCTTATTTGGACTCAAAATACAGTGGTGTCAGTTATGGTCCATATCGCCCAGCACTATACTGTACTATAATTTTAGCCTTTGTCAAAGGCTAGTAGTCTTCCATTACTTAGTGGACCAAATCTATTTTGCGACATCACACAAACATAACACTGAACAAGTCACAATGTTAAATGAAAAAAATAAATAAATAAATAATCACATCCACAGTCAGCTGGGATAAAAACTCAAACGCTCCCATGACTGTCCACCGAAAATAACATTGAAGGGCTACTCATTGAGGTTTGGAATCACTCCTTTTCTTTTTTTGTCCTCAATTCATTACAAATATCAATCAGCCCTGGGGCATGTCTTGAGAAGGGAAGATTGTTGTGATGTGGGCACCACACAAAGCAACAACACAAGAAGAGGGAAGGCCAAACACTATGACATTCATATTACTGAAGGACATTTTTTTTATCTTATTCACAAAAATGCACGAGATTGCACACAACTTTAAAAACCTTTTGATTGTTGCCAGAGCATGTCATGTCTGGGAAACCACAGGATTACCAGGCAGACTAGTGGTTTTCACATATAACATGCTATAGACATTGTTCTGAGCTTTTCATAAAACCAACATTTTCCTCCCAAAATCCACATGAAAAGACAGTTATGAACTAAAACCAAGCTATAGTGCAATAAGGCCAAGTAAATTCTCAAAACAGACAGCAGGATTTCCCATTGTTTCCCTTTTTTTTTAAAAACCCAAAAGTATCTGGTAATATGGATGTAATTTAAATTCAGTTGAAAGGTTTGTTTATGATTGATTACAGTCAATTGAAATGTACAGCTATGAATCTCATACTTACTGAATGTATTCATTTGTTTTGTTTTGCAACAATTGACTGTAACTGATTAAGCTGGTCTGTTGTAATGCTGTTGGGGGAAAGAGGGCAAAGACTTCAAAAGTTCTTTATTCTCTTCTCGTTCACACTGGGAACTGTGGAACGGTGGGTTTTCTCTCCAAAAGATGCAGTATCAAAAAAACGTGTACGTCCACGTTCGAAAGGCACCGATTTTAAACATCTCAACTATACACCATATGGTTTACCTTTGTTGTGTCTTGGTTTGGTTATGGTGTGCCATGAAACAAACATGTTTAATGATTAGTCTGAGCCTTGTGACGACCTCATATAAAGTGGCAACATACCATTTCTGAAGACTGGTGAAGAGCGTTGTGTTTGTGCATTACTTTTACAGCCATTGGGATATTAGGAAGACAAGAACAGTTGTGGCTCGCTCGGTAGGTCACCTACAGACCAACGTGTTTGGTCTTCGTTTGTCTCATTTTTTTAAAGCTTAGATTATGTTACTTTCGATATACATGAACACTTGCCAAAGGAATAGAAGAAATATGTTTAGCAAATCTACGAGGAGCACAGAGGTATTTATACAACTCTCCAACCATAGCAAATTACAACCAAGCTCGAGCCACTTCTTTCCTCGCTGGTAGAAAATTCCAGTTGTGGGGGGGAAGCTATGTCTGCTCCTCCCCACTGTGTGGGTTTTGTCCTGCTAATCAGACCACATGCCTCAAGGATTCAGGAATCCAAGAGCTCTCTGGCAGCGCCTCTCACACCACATACAGCCCCAGCAGCCTGTGACATGCTATTCAGTGTATTAAGGGTCAAAGAGTCTATCCATTCATAACACCGGACAACTTCTCCGGAGGCACTTTCTTACTCTCAAGCCCACTTCTCTTACCCAACAGATGCCGTATGCCTTGTCTCACGACGCAAAAAACTATGTTTATCTGTCTGTTGGAGAAAACCTGAGACAATCCAGACAGCTGGACTCAGCAATAGTCCTAGCATTTTTCAAAAAAGTCCTTATTAATTTACCATTTTCTGAGCATTCAGGTAACATCTTCTTATCATGATCACATTCAAATGAAATGTACTCGATCCCCACTGTCCCTACTCTCCAAAAAAAAACTTAATCACTATATAACTTCGTTTTTAATAGTTTTCTCTTAATCTTCCTGTCACAGCATTACTACTTCAACATCGAGGGCAGAAAAGAGGCACGCTGGAAATGTGCAGGCTAACAATGGAAGACAGCTGCTCTTACTGCAATTCTTTCATGAGCTGAATTAGTTGTACAAGCCTTTGCTCCCTTCCCCCACAAGCCTGCCTTTAAGCAAGCTGATCCAGTCACAGCAATACACTTCATGGAAAGCTTCGGGGCGAGAGCGAGGGAGAGACAAAGCATAACAGGGGCTTTGTTTGACAGGTCTGTGATTGCTTTCCACGGATGTAGACAAACATGTAAGTGTGTATGCAAATACAATCACTCTGATAAAGAAATAAGATACTGTCTTAGATTCTGTCAAGCCCATTGATGTTGCCATTGCTACTAAGATCCAGCACATCAGGACATGCTTCATAGCTAAAGACAAGAATTGCAGATACAATAAAGCAAAACTTCCCTCAAAGGGATTAAGTATTCTTGTTATGAGCAAACTGGGATTTTTCAAGGAATTTTAATTTGTAAGAATGCTTTCCCCACAACACTTTTATATAACCATAACACATTGTTTTATGCCAACCACAGACTGAAACTGGCACAGAAAACATACACATACTTGTGTGCGATGATGTGTGCACTTCGGCCAGCCAAATTTGAAGGCATAGTTTACATTTTCCAGCTGTAACCATTTTGGCTGGCTGTGTGTGTGACTGGACTAAGAATCAATAGCAATCCAAAATGAGATAAGTGAGCCAATTAATGTATTTAGTTCCAGACTCTGGACGAATAGTGTCTGCACTGGTGAGTTTACAATTACATAACTAACTCCATTACAAAGATAAATCCACATTAGCAACTACCCGACAACAACAACAATTACCGTAATCCCTAACATGAGATTAATCACTTATAGATTGACACAGGGTCACATCAGACATTTTAACATTTCTATCACAATGTAAACAATTCAAAATTATATTGTAGCGTGTTGTTGTTGGGTGGAGTGAAGTTGTAGGCCATTGGAGAGTGACAGTTGAAACCACTTGCTGCTCCAGCTTATCCTGTTCAGAGTAACTGGTGAATTGGAGCCTATCCCATCTGACAGGGGAGCGGGGTGGTGGGGGTGTGGGCGACCTGGAATGGTGGCCAGTCAGTCACACGGTACTGATAGACAAAACAACCATTCACACCCACTTTCGCACCTACGGACAATTTAGAGCAGGGGCGCCCAATCCATCGCTCGCGAGCTGCCAGTAGGACACAAGTCAGACTGAAACCACTCAGAGAAAAGCAAAGTCCTTGTCTGTCAAGTATTTTAAATGCCACACCAGACAATCTTAAATGTGTGATGCCGTGTTCTAGGGATGGAACGGTTTATGAAACATATCCAAACAATTTGGATGACCAATGACGGTTCGGAGCACGCGTGTGTTGTGTACGTGTCGTTCGGATCATATATATGCTCATGGTGAAGCAAAGCAATTTCCGTGTTAACAGACTCATGGAAGGAATCATGGAATTGGCCAACAACAACAAAATGTACTGTTAAACAAGGAATATCATGGAAATCGACATGAATGTGACTGATACGCTGTCATCATGAGGAGAAGTAACCTATACAAACTATGAAGCTAATATTAGCCAGGTCAACCCATACACCCGTAACACAGCTCTTGCGTTTGTGTTGTTGTGAACAAGACCACTGATGCAAGCTCAAAGTACAGACAGGACTACAGCTGTAATTATTTTCTTTAATTTTTACATACCCTCTCGTCATCTCCACTCAAAAACATTGCAGTTGTCAGTCAAGCACTTTTAAGAACAGCAGCCCACCTCCAGCCTTTACATTAACAGTGCTGTATGCAGAATCAGGTTTAAATGAGCTAACAAAATAAAGGTTTAAAAAAAGTACCTTATATCAACACTTACTCAAAGCACTCATTGGTACATTTGACTTAAAATACTGTTAAAATTGTCCACTGATGTATTTTACCAATAAATATAAGGATTGTTGCATATAATTAACCGTAACATTTAATTAAATGATAAATGATAAATGGGTTGTACTTGTATAGCGCTTTTCTACCTTCAAGGTACTCAAAGCGCTTTGACACTACTTCCACATTTACCCATTCACACACACATTCACACACTGATGGAGGGAGCTTCCATGCAAGGCGCTAACCAGCACCCATCAGGAGCAAGGGTGAAGTGTCTTGCTCAGGACACAACGGACATGACGAGGTTGGTACTAGGTGGGGATTGAACCAGGGACCCTCGGGTCGCGCACGGCCATTCTTCCACTGCGCCACGCAATTATGACCAATGTGCTCCAAACTAAAAAAAAAAACGTCTTACAAAATCGTGATAGGACCCGAACCGTGGATTGTTTGAACCATTCCAACCCTGTGGTGTCCCTGTGTTAAAGTGTGCAGACTCGTGGCAGTATACCATTTCCACTGGGTTCTGAGTAAAAAGCAACAACCAAGCTATTACCCTATTCACTGTTACAGTTGTGAGGCATCTATTTTGCTGGATGTCTAATTAAATTGTCTGTCCAAAATAATGTTAATTCAAATTTCAAGCTATAAAATCTGGTTGCAGACAGTTGTCCAAACCAATTGCCGTATGCCTATGGATAACGTCTTCAAGACGTTTTGCTGCTCATCCAAGTAGGCTTCCTCAGTTTATGCCGTATTGCAAAGTATGTCAGGCTTTTGCGCACAAATTGTGTAAAACATACACACAGTAAAGTCAAGGTGAACACAATAGGGGCTTAGCACTTTTAGTAGCAATGTGGTGTCACTCGATAAGGATTTGTATTATCCTTTTAAGTACCCCAAACCATAGGGTGCCTGCTTTACTCAATCTGGTAAAAAGCTTCCCTATACTGTGAGGGCGCTTGGATGTCAACACATGGTGAATAACCACATCTAGATTCTGAGCACAGTATATATTTAAGAAGTATTTTGATCCACTACTTAAAAAGGAGTGGACTAGAAAACAGTACAAACCCAGGCACAGGTTGAAAAAAAGAAATAAATAAAAAACAGGCTGCAGCTCCATTCATTCCACCGACTATAGCTACACAGTGGTGGCTGAACTCTTTCATTGAAGTGCTCCAATTCCTTCCTCTCACCTTTTCTCAAAATAACACTGCCGATGTAATTTTCCATGAGAGTTGCTCCATTTATCAAGGCTAATGCCAGATCGAGGCAGTTGAGGAATGCCTTGCTCTTGCCTCTACAAATGTATGATAATGAGTGGTGGGAAGGTGAGATGCACGCTGAAGTGGAAACTGCTTGGGGAAAGAAAGTGAAGAGGATCTGAGAGTATCTGAGAGACAATGCTTTGGGGATGTGTATCTACGCACACTTAAAGTCGGTTTATGCTTCTGCGTAGTCATCACGCGGTACCTGCCGACAATGCGTTCATCTTTTTAAAATTCTGCGTTGGGGTTGAGCATTTGCAATTCAATCCTTTGCCGGTGCGCCAGGAACAGTGTTTTCCAGTGAATCGACTCAGTGTGCTAGCATGACAATTGTTGACTAAGTAGCATATTAGCTTACATTAATTGCTGGAGAACAATAGTAATTGTTTTGTGAATGTGTGCGTGTGCGTATACACATGAATAAAAGTGTTGTTGGAGCTGGAACTAATCAATGTGTTACAACAGTTGATCCAAAATATTACGATGAGGTATTTGCAGGCTTAACGCACTCTCAGCAAGTCAAATACGCAAAAAAGAATGTCCTAAAAGACAAACCAATCACGGCCTTTACAGTCAGCGCCATTGCAATGCGCAATTTGATATTTTTGTAAGTGGACGTCAACCTTTGCGGCACAATTTTGGAGGGGGAGGTGTGACACAGAAGCATAAATTAAGCATGAGAATGAAGCTGCACAGTCACACCCAAATCACACAGAATGTATCTGCAAACAACATGCATGCTAACCATCTTTACTCATGCTGTGACAAGGCAGCTGTCCATTTTAAACTAATAGTTAGGATTTAATGGCAAAGTCTGACTTATGTATTTTTTCACTTTCAAATAATTTTCTTTTACTCTGGCATGCTTTTCTTAGTTTTAGATTCATGCTTTGATTATTTGTTGAGCATACATTTTGAGTCGAAAGTTAAAGGTGCCGTTATGTAGCAATGTGGCCAGAAATGGTGGCGCAATCACGGTCAAAATTATGTACCGTATTTTTCGGACTATAAGTCGCAGTTTTTTTCATGGTTTGGCCGGGGGTGCGACTTATACTCAGGAGCGACTTATGTGTGAAATTATTAACACATTACCGTAAAATATCAAATAATATTATTTAGCTCATTCACGTAAGAGACTAGACGTATAAGATTTCATGGGATTTAGCGATTAGGAGTGACATATTGTTTGGTAAACGTATAGCATGTTCTATATGTTATAGTTATTTGAATGACTCTTACCATAATATGTTACGTTAACATACCAGGCACGTTCTCAGTTGGTTATTTATGCGTCATATAACATACACTTATTCAGCCTGTTGTTCACTATTCTTTATTTTAAATTGCCTTTCAAATGTCTATTCTTGGTGTTGGGTTTTAGCAAATAAATTTCCCCAAAAAATGCGACTTATACTCCAGTGCGACTTATATATGTTTTTTTCCTTCTTTATTATGCATTTTCGGCAGGTGCGACTTATACTCCGAAAAATACGGTAGTCCCCTCCCACTCTCCATGACTGAGGTTGCCAGATACGCAGCCAAATCCTACTCTAAGGAACTTCAAATGACAATCGACGAGTCTAACGTTGTAGGTTTATGCTTCTTGCAAGATGGTTTACTAAGTAATTATGCCACATTTTACTGATGTCGATTAGTCAAATGTATTTGTAAAATTACGCAGCAAATGTTTGTCGGGTGTCGGCACAGATTGTTGCCATTGCCGTGCTAAAATGTCTAGTTTGACCGCACAGACCACCATTGAACAAATTATATATAGTTATATATTATATATCGCATAGGCCCACTTTGATGGCAAGCCAAGGCCAACAGTAAAATTACCGCCACATTTCGTTCAGCTTAACTCCATGTTGCATCCAACTTGACGCACTGCATTCTCTTCCATGCACGCTATCTTCAGTGCAGAGTGCAATTCTATGAGCCAACCCACTTTACGCATAAATCATATAGCCTACTACCATGGCAATGCACAAAGTAGAAAATCATTACCTGTAATGCATTATATTGTGCCAAGCAAATACCACATCATATGTGCCTAATGCACATACAGTACCATAAGTTGCAATTAGCCGTGCTAATGTTGGAACTCATTTCCTCAGTGTATAAGCATATTGAGAACAAAATAGGCACTGACACTACCCATATCCACATAGGTTTTCTTTGTCGAAATATACTTTTTCCTGTCAGTTGGATGATACATCGACATACAGGCTAACAGGCATATATTTCCCCCGTTAGCCTATATGTTGATGTGTCATTGACCAGGCTAGCATGCTAAGCTACACTATTGTGATGGTGCTTCGCAACAAAGCATTCGTTGCACAAACATACTAGCTTTGTTAGACAAGATCATAGACTGTATTGGACAATATCGTTTACATACAAAATGTCCATTTCCATTTATTTATTCATTTATTCTTAAGTAATAAGAAAAAGTAAATGTCTGACTTACTTCTCAAGGAGGAAATTAACAAGTTTGAAAAAATCGTCTCCACCTTCAATTGTCTCCCTCTTTCAAAGGCATCCCCGATACAAATCCTCGTTTTGTTCCTGGCTTCGTCATGAATAAGTTGAGAATTGTCACAACGCCTTTTAGATTTACTAAGGTCTGACATGTTTAGTAACTTTACCAGTGGCAGTAGCTCGACGAAGAGGGCGGTGCTTATCTGGCAACCTGGATGTGACACACTCAGGGACTGTTTAATTGGTCAAACGGTGGAGGGCGGGGCATCGAAATGAAAACAATAACAATATTTCGGGGCTGTAAATCTAATTTTGAAATGAGCATATCCCGGCTTAACTACCGTTGTCAGTTATAAAAGGTATTCGAAAAGAACATGATTTATTAATGCCTTTTGACATATCAGGGCCATTTAATGATGACTTGACATGGAATTATTACATATGGCACCTTTAAGATTTGTAAAGAAATAGTGACATCAGCAATTATTTTGGAGCACATTTCCCAAACTTTGTATCATTAGAATTAGTTTTGAATGCACAGATTGTTCATGGTGCCATACGAATGAGAAGTTTAGTTTTCTCAATAATATATTTTTGGTCAGTGTTAATATCCGATTCAACCATTCTCCAGCAGTTATTGTTTTTATTGTAATATTACAGAAAGCATTTGTTTTGTAAAATGTACAAAAGCCTATTGACCCAAGCATTATTAAAGTCACAGGAAAAGAAGGACCCATGTCAAGATTGTCATATTGCAGCAACCAATGCCAGGGCTGAAAAGCGCGACCAATTTACTCGCATTTGCGACAAAAAAAAGGTTGTGCAATGAGCACTGCTCGATGCTGTGCTCAGTCAATGACAACGTTCAGGGGATGTGCTGTAATTAAATAAGCAAACATGGTCCGAACTTATCGGTGATGAAAAATAATTTGAATGGCGATCGCTGTTTTGTTTTGCGAGACGGCGTCTGAGCATACGTCTTCTGACAAGATGGGAAGAAGGAAAAGAGAACGCAAAAATGCCACGGAAGAAAAAGATAAGCTATTATTGCTGGTCAGCAGACAACTGCAGCTATATTTTCAATGCTAATGATCAGACTAGCTATTATATTTCAATGTCACTTATACAAACTTCGGTCTCTGTCTTTTCTTTTCTCCAGCTGTGGCTCATCACCATCACAAAGAATTGTCTGCACTTTTCAGATGAACATTTCATGTACTTTAGCATTTGCACTACTCTCAACAAAACAGACACATCGATTGCAATTGTGTTCAAATCAGCACTTTTATTGATATTTTTGGTACTTTTTTCATATAAATTTTACTCATTTATTTAGGTGTTACTTATGTTGCTTTAAAATGTTATTTTATTAAAATTGTGTACAGTATGTCATGCCCTTGTGATAATTTTAATACACATTAAACAAAAATAATCCATCTGGTATTATAACCATATCATATCATACCAACACCTAATGATTTCAATAAAACATTTTTATAAAAATACAAATATATGAACGAGAGAGAAATACAAAATTCTAAAGGTGCTCATCTGTTTGCAACTTGATCTCAGTTACTGAGAACACCACAATATAGCTTATCATTAATGGTTTAACAGAAAATTATTTTTTAAGTGTCCATATTCTATATGTCTATATTCAATTATACTCAATAAAAATTGCTCATTGGTCGGAGGAATTTGTTTAAGGTTCATTCTTGTCACTTACTCCTGTCTCATACACACAAGGAGGACATGCACATACACAAATACAGTCCAAGAGAAGCAACTATGTCATTATGTGCTAAAAGCCGTTAATGGTCGGGATATTATGCTTAAAATACTTTGGAAACTTAGACCCTCTAGGCATGCATATAAAGGTTGCAAACAGACTCTTTTTGTGGGTCCTACTGAATTTTCCAAGGACTGACTGAAATCAACTTTTTGTGGGTCCTGGGGACTCACTACAATCACTACGTTTCCATGCACTAAATTAGTCTGATTTCTCAAATAGTTAATTTTCAAATGCTACTATTGGTCATACGCCATGTGCCTCCCGTACACTGAGGGAACGCTTGTTTCTTTTTAGCGCGGATAACTGAATTACTTTTACGGTTGATCTATGTCACACTAGGATTGATACTGTTCCAGAGGAAGGTTGCTATTGTTCTGGACTATCTTGCCAGTTGTGCGGAAAGTTAATCAGTTGGCTTGCACATATGCAGCGTGAAAAGGTTTGTGTACGCTTTATTATTTGCCTTTAATATACACGCTTCTTTATCTTCCATCTCATTCGGATTTTGTTCGAAAGGTATCTGCTTCCGAGTTGCATCCCGCGCATTGAGACTGGCATCCGCGATTCGAAGGGTCCTCTTTCTACAACATGGTTTCCAAATCACATAATCCAGGTGTGTAACTCTTGACTTTTGAAAAACCGAATACGACAGGATTAAGGTGTTTCTATGGATTGTAGGAGGCTTATTTAGAGCCAAACTATTTGAGAAATCGGACTAATTTAGTGCATGGACACGTACTGACTGAAGACATCACTCATCATTCTGGCATGCGCATGAGTAGCATTATGATCAGTAATGGAATTGCATGTGATGTGATGTCAGTCATGTTATGAGACTATGTAGCTTAGTACGTGTGTGCGGCATGACGTAGTATTAAAGCTGTGGGACAGAAATGTTTAATTGATGTTTGCATTAGGTCTTATGATAACACTGGGTTTATATGCACGTGTGTTAATGTGTACATTAAGTGTTAATAGTCAAATTTTGTTATTTAGGACATTTCATATTGCTCATAATTTTTTCCTGTGTTACTAAAAAAAATTCTGTGATACTAAATGTTTTCATTGAAAAGCTGAGCGTACAGCTCTGAATGCTTGGGCAGCCACAACTCCACTTTGACAAGGCCACTGGATATAATATGTATCAGGATTTCCACTGCAGATGTAATGTTGATTAACTCTTGTAAACTTCAAAAATAAAATAATTACATTTAGTTACTCAACTGTTTTTGTGACGGAAAAGAACTACCGGTACTGTAATCTCCGGTCTATAAGCCGCTAGTTTTTCCAGCGCTTTATAGAAATGTTGCAGCTAATTTATGGATTTTTCCTGTGTGACGCTGTCTGTCCCTGAATAGCGACAGCACTTCCACTAGGGCTGGGCGATATGGCCTTTTATTAATATCTCAATATTTTGCCTTAGCCTTGAATTAACACTTGATGCATATAATCACAGCAGTATGATGATTCTATGTGTCTACATTAAAACATTCTTGTTCATACTGCATTAATATATGCTCATTTTAAACTTTCATGCAGAGAGGGAAATCACAACTAAGTCAATTGACCAAAACTGTAATCATTAAACAGTTATTAAGCAGTGGCACAAACATTCATGTCATTTCAAAACAGAAAGTGCAAGATTGTCAGACATTTTAAAACAAGCTATTAGTGCACTTTTGTGCATGATGTCACTAAGATGACATATCAAAACACGACTAAATTAAAGTGCACTTTCTGTACAGAACGCCACTAAAATAGTTTAAAACAAATAAAGTGCACTTTTGTGCATGATGTCACACAAGATATTTCAATAACTGTCAAATAAAAATGAGCTGCATAATAGGAAATCAAATAGTGTATATCCTTCGCTATGTGGTTGGTTCCTGCGGATGTTATCTCCTTCTGTTGTTGACTATTTTTTTCATACGGTTTAGATGTGGAAATGGTGGCTTGGGCATTTTGTTGGTGTGGCACCGAATGGAGATGTTGACATGCGACGTTTCAAGCACTCTTCATTCTCTAGCGGGTGACTTTTCAAATGATGGTACACATTAGCAGTGCTGCTACTTTTTGTAGCAACGCTTTTGCCGCACATTTGACATATTACGGTTGTCTGTTCGACATATTGCCGCTTGAAGCCAAACCACCACCAGACGATGGACCCCGTGCTGTTTTTCTTGGGAATTAATCTTCCTTCATTTGTTACCAGATTTGCACCTTTTTCTCTCGTATTACCACTCGCACCGCACTAACGTTAGCCATGCCGCTACCTGTCTGCTCCGTGAGAGCGTATGACGTTGCACGCGTGACAGTATGTGACGTATGTAAGAAGGTGCGCTTGTTTTGTCAGCTAAAAGCAACTGCGTGAGAACGTATACTCGAATATCACGATATAGTAATTTTCTATATCGCACAGAGACAAACCCGCAATATATCGAGTATATAGCCCTAACTTCCACACACATCCACAACACTGCACACTTCACTTCCATGCTGTCAGGCCATTATATTAGGAACACCAGTAACGTAATTTCCCCCTTTTTCCTAAATACAACATAATTGTGGACACAACTTAGCTGTTTAGCAGCACAACTCAGTTCTCCGCACGGGCCAAACTGCGTCATCATTTTGGTAAATGGGTTATACTTGTATAGCGCTTTTCTACCTTAAAGGTTCTGACAGCGCTTTGACACTATTTCCACATTCACACACTGATGGCGGCACTAAACACGACCCATCAGGAGCAAGGGTGAAGTGTCTTGCTCAAGGACACAACGGACGTGACTAGGTTGGTAGAAGCTGGGGATCGAACCAGGAACCCTCAGGTTGCTGGCACAGCCAATCTCCCAACCGCGCCACGCCGTCCACCCCGGAAATATGTTTTTTTGTCCGCAAGTTCACAAAATGCACATGTCTAAGGCGTAACACAAAGAAGATCAACCCGGCCATTGAAAAAGGGAAAACCTGCAGCGCGCAGGGGAAATCCACCTTAAATTTGTAAATATTTCCTCTTTCAATGTGTAAACCTGTGGCTAATCGACACGTGCACCCAATGTGTGTTCAAAATAGAAATTTGCCCAAAAATTAGGTGGGTACGGCTTAAAAAGAGGTGTGCTCTATAGCCTGGAAATTGCGGTTAACTACTGAGAAAAATGCAGTTCTTCTTTTTGCCTGAAAAGTGTATGATGAAACAAACGTTACAAAAAGGGCTTACAGACAACTGGCGGTGAATCATCACATATATCACATTGAAAAAGTGTATTCACGAGGGCTGCCTTCAAATAGTCGAAGATTCAATTCATCGGACAGGTATCACCTGCCCCCTCAGAGGGAGGGAGGTGAGTTGTTTACATGCTGAGGCTCAGAGTACAGCAGGTGTGTTGGGAGGATATATTGATTGTGATAATTATGTCTTCTATAAATATTGGTAAAATATTCTCGTGTGCAGACAAATCGTTTTTTAAGAGAGAAAGAGGTAACACATCACGCTTAGCCAGAGCGGTCGATGCTTCCGAGTGTGACATTTCTAGAAACAGCTTGCTGTGTTTCGGCCTCCAACATCTCTCACTCTATTAAAAAATATATCTTCACACAAGAATATTGGGAAGATGTTTCTACATGCGGACACGCTGCTGTTTTACATGGAGCTTCACTTGTAGGACTCGCCAGAAAATAAACACGACACGCACCGGGACGCATCACCTCTCCCCTCGAAGATGTAGCTCTCCTCTGGAAAAGGTGATGATCCTTTTGCAGGTTCACATACGGAAACTTTGTTACAACATTTACTGTAAAAATTATAATGTATTAGAATAATATAGCACTTTTCTAGACACTCAAAGCGCTTTACAATGAGAACTGAGAACCCATTATTAATTTATTCCACGCTCACAGTGGCGGTGGTAAGCTACTTTTGTAGCCACAGCTGCCCTGGGGGTGGCTGCCAATTTGACAACCACCAAACATCCATTCACATTCATACACCCGGCACTGGGAGGAAGGTGGGTGAAGTGTCTTGCCCAAGGACACAACGACTATGATTTGAATGGAGGAAGCTGGATTCGAACCGGGAATCCTCAGGTATTGTCTATAAATCTGTAAAGCACTTTATATTGCATTTCTTTTATGTATGAAAAACGCTTTATAAATAGTTTGATTTTATTTGCTGGACGGCCGCTCCACCATCTGAGCCATGGTGCGTAGTTAAACCTCTTTTTTTTTTACATTAAAAAAGTCACAAATGAAAACCTTAATTGATTTTAATGAAAGACTGTATTAAGTATCCATCCATTTTCTGTCGCTTGTCCCTTACTTACCCAACTGTGTCCCAGTACACAGTTGTACATATTATCAAAATTCTAATTTCTCACTTTAAAAAAAATAAAACAATGTTATAGATTTGAATGATCGTAGACCAGGGGAAAATAACAAATTAAATTTGACTATGAAAATCATTACTTGAAGACAACCCGGGTATTTACATTTAAAGATAATTCATTAGTTAAGTCATTAATATTTTGGAATTCTGTAAATTTCAGCCCTAAAAAAATGAAGCAGAGTTGTGAGTGAATTAATAATGTTTTTCTCATTACGTTCACTCAAGATAAGCAAGAAAAAGAGCTGAACCTGATTCTTAATTTAGAAATTCCATTTGGTAGGTCATGAGCCCAATGAAGCGCATCACTGGCTCCATTTTAGCAACAACCTACTTTCTACTTACTCTATTCATATCAACCTCTAGACCTTTAACAATTCCTCTCTCAATGTACCTTTCATGTAATTTAGTCTTAGACTTGTAATTCTATTAGGTGCGGATCACAACAAGAACAATATGTTGTCTAGCAGGCATTAGATTCTATCTAATGCCTTACTTAGCACCACTACTGACCTACTTTGCAAAATATGACAACACCTTAACCTGGTTAAGTGCGATTAAGGCTTTGTCAAGTCAACAATATGGTGACTCTTTCCCGAATGCCCTACCTTTCTCTTATGTAAGTGTCGTTTCAGTTCATCCAGGATTTTGCTGTTTTTTTTGTGATTGTCACAGCCTAAAATTGTTAATTTAATTTATAAAAATCAGTAGCATTGCTTGTGTTTTACCAATTTGATGTTACCAATTGGTTATTAATGTCCATATAATTGGCAATTGTTCTTTATAACTATGAAACAATGTCATGTGTAGTAACATCAACTAATATATTTGCATTTTTATTCAATGAACATCTATGTTGGGAGTTGTAACTCCAGTTTACCAGCAAGGGACAAGAAGAAAACTGTTATCAGTCTTAATATTTCATATTCCTATTAATGTTTACACATGGGACTGTGGTGCAACTGTCCTATTTTACTGGTGCGCTTTTAATTTTAAGGCCTAGCTTTACCCGCGACAGGATGTTGTAAACCACTGTTACCCAAGTGTTGCCAAGCAGACCGGAAGGGTTGCGGTTGCCTGGGGTTGTCACAGGCTTGCATTGCATAAAGCGTCTTTTAAAAAACAACACAACGGTGACAAATTCACACAGATGTGTGCATAGCTTGCAAAAATAAATACCACCAAAAGCTCCCTTTTTGCCCGTGGTGTGCACTGTCATCCACAAGTTGCAAACATTATCTGCTTACAGTGGTACCTCGATTTACAAACTCAATTGGTTCTTGAACATGGTTCATAAATCGAAAAGTGTGTATAGTGAAACAGAGTTCCCCATAAGAAACAATGTAAACATCAATAATTGGTTCTAGCCTTGACGAAAGTCCGTATTTTTGTTAAAAAATGCACACTTTGAAGTAGGGCTGGGCGATATATCGATATATCGCGGGTTTGTCTCTGTGCGTTATAGAAAATGACTATATAGTGATATCGAGTATATGTTCTCACACAGTTGCTTTTAGCTGCGGGAATTACACTACAGGCTCTCCTCCTCTTTCCAGTCTCTCCTTCTCACAGACAGACAAGCGCACCTTCTTACATACGTCACATACGTATATGCCCTCCCCAAGCAGAGAGGTAGCAGCATGGCTAACGTTAACTGTGATGCTAGCGGAGTGGTGCGAGCGCGAATACAAGAGAAAGAAGGTGCGAATCTGGTAACAAATGGAGGAATAATTAATTCCCCCAAAAAACAGCAGGGGGTCAATCGTCTGGCGGTGGTTTGGCTTCAAGTAGGAATATGTCGAACAGACCACCGTAATTTGTCAAGTGTGGGGCAAAAGCGTTGATATAAAAAGTAGCATTACTGCTGTAACAAACAGTTCAGGGTGTCCCAAGTTACCGGAGTGTGTTAGTAAGGAGGAGGAGTTTTGTCCCTCCAGAGTTGCCGTAGGGCTGTGACGTAGGGTGTGTGTGGTTGCGGAAGGAGGTGTGTGATGTTGACATTAAAGAAGCGGTGGCTACCGAACCTGCTCTAATGTCTCCCGTTTATTATTCTATTATATAAGTACACTGTATAGGCGAACCCAGGACACTCGGCTACACTGCTAATATGTAGCATCATTTAAAAAGTCACCCGCTAGACAATGAAGAGGGCTTACTCCGCACGTCAACATCTCCGTTCGGTGCCACACGTCCACACCACCAAAATGCCGAGGCAAACATTTCCAGATCAACACCGTATGAAAAAAATTGTGTTTTTTTTTAGTTGTGATTTCCTTCTCTGCATGAAAGTTTAAAAGTAGCATATATTAATGCAGTATGAAGAAGAATGTTTTAATGTAGACACATAGAATCATCATACTGCTGTGATTATATGCATCAAGTGTTCATTCAAGGCTAAGGCAAAATATCGAGATATATATCATGTATCGCGATATGGCCTTAAAATATTGCGATATTAAAAAAAGGCAATATCGCCCAGCCCTACTTTGAAGACACTTTAATGTGCATACTGAACATATATCAAACCAACATAAAGGTGTGATGGGTCAACAATGACATTTTTTATCCAAACAACAACAGCAAGCTTAACTGTCAACGCGCGCGCACACACAAAAGTCTCGTTGGTGCTCTCCAACACGTTAACAACCATGTTGCTACAAAAAAAGGAAAATCCTTTTTACCTTGTGTGGGCAAATGTTTGTGGCATTTTTGAACATTCTTACAGTCACCGCTAGCGTTAGCAGAAACTAGCAGCGATCCTACATCAGCATGTGTCCTGGTAGTGCCTACGCTTACGCTGTAATAAAGGTCCGCTCTGCATCTTTTTCCAAAAATGTCCGGTCTCATCATAAATAAAGATTTGGTGCGGTACAAATCCCCTTTTGCCGATAAAATCCTCAAAGTAAAGGTGTTGCAAGCTGGAAGCTAACTAACTAAAACGCTAGTTTAAAGCAACCTGAGGCTATACATTATAGACATTTAAGTCCCATCTTAAAACTCATTTGTATACTCTAGCCTTTAAATAGACCCCCTTTTTAGACCAGTTGATCTGCCGTTTCTTTTCTGCTCTGCCCCCCTCTCCTTCGTGGATTTGATTGATTGATTGATTGATTGAAACTTTTATTAGTAGATTGCACAGTTCAGTACATATTCCGTACAATTGACCACTAAATGGTAACACCCGATTATGTTTTTCAACATGTTTAAGTCGGGGTCCACGTAAATCAATTCATGGTGGTGGTGGTGGTGGAGGGGGGGAGGCACAGGTCCGGTGGCCACGGATGAAGCGCTGGCTGTCCAAAGTCGGGACCCGGGGTGGACCGCTCGTCTGTGCATCGGTTGGGGACGTCTCTGCGCTACTGACCTGTCTCCGCTCGGGATGGTCTCCTGCTGGCCCCACTATGGACTGGACTCTCACTATTATGTTAGATCCACTATGGACTGGACTCTCACAATATTATGCTCGATCCACTCGACGTTCATTGCACCGGTCGCCCAAGGCGAGGTGGGGTTCCCACATCTGCGGTCCCCTCCAAGGTTTCTCATTGTCCCATTGGGTTGAGTTTTTCCTTGCCCTGATGTGGGATCTGAGCCAAGGATGTCGTTGTGGCTTGTGCAGCCCTTTGAGACACTCGTGATTTAGGGCTATATAAGTAAACATTGATTGATTGATTGATACAGCAAGACTGCGGCCGTTTGGACACATTTATAACGCTACGATCACACAGTCATCTCTAAGACAGGCTGACACAGCTCTGACTAGCGCAGGCTCCGGAAATTGTGGAAATAAACAATTTAGAATTGACGCTACCCATTGAAGCTAACAACTAAATCAGCCATTATCGTACTCCTTGCAAATAGTCCTTATTAAGTCTACAGCGAATCCCTTCTTCTTTCCAGGCTGGTCTGTTGGCTTTTTTAAAACCCATAAACAAGACAAATCTTGGTAAATGGCGAGAAAAGCTGAGAAAATGCTGAAGCACTGAGAAGTGATGGTCATGTAATGATTAGGTAAACAGGATGTGAAGTAGTGGGCCCCGCCTCTTCAAAATGGCCTCGCCTTTGTGTACAGGATGTGATCTAATCAAAATGGCAGCGCTATATGGCTTCCAGCCGCACGCAAAATGAATGAATGAATGAATGAAGAGTTCATACGCCGAGACATGTTTTGCACACAGAGGCAAATTTGGCACGGTGTAAAGGTTTGCAAACTGAAAAGATGGCAATCAGAGGCGTTCATAAATCGAGGTTTCGCTGTATGTTTTACGTAGGGCTGGGCGATATGGCCTTTTTTTAATATCGCGATATTTTAAGGCCATATCGCGATACATGATATATATCTCTATATTTTGCCTCAGCCTTGAATGAACACTTGATGCATATAATCACAGCAATATGATGATTCTATGTGTCTACATTAAAACATTCTTCTTCATACTGCATTAATATATGCTATTTTTATACTTTCATGCAGAGAAGGAAATCACAACTAAAAAAAAATCACTATCTTTTTCTTACGGTGTTGATCTGGAAATGTTTGCCTTGGCATTTTGATGGTGTGGGCGTGTGGCACCGAATGGAGATGTTGACGTGCGGAGTACGCAAATATTGTTTTTCATATTGTTGTGCAGCACTTTGGAAACATTTATGTTGTTTAAATGTGCTATATAAATAAAGTGGTTTGGATTGGAGTGAGCACTCTTCATTCACTAGCAGGGGACTTTTTAAATGATGCTATATATTAGCAGTAGGCTACTGCTACTTTTTATAGCAACGCTTTTGCCCCACACTTGACAAATTACGGTTGTCTGTTCGATATATTCCCACTTGAAGCCAAAGCGAAGCCAGACGATGGACCCCCTGCTGTTTTTGGGGGAATTAATTCTTCCTTCATTTGTTACCAGATTCGCACCTTCTTTCGCTCGTATTACCGCTAGCATCACAGCTAACGTTAGCCATGCTGCTACCTCTCTGCTCGGGGAGGGCATATACGTATGTGACGTATGACGTGACAGTATGTGACGTGTGTAAGAAGGTGCGCTTGCTGTCTGTGAGAAGGAGAGACAGGAAAAAGCGAGTAGAGCCTGTAGTGTAATGCCAGCAGCTAAAAGCAACTGCGTGAGAACGTATACTCGAATATCACGATATAGTCATTTTCTATATCGCACAGAGACAAACCCGCGATATATCGCCCAGCCCTAGTTTTACGGTAAAAAAGTGCTCGTCTGTCATAAACATTTGTTTATGTTCCAACACATTTTACGTTTACTCCCGCTTTCTTTGAAAACATTGCGGAAACTTTGAAAACAAACTGTAATTGTGAGTTTTGTTGATAAATGAGCAGCGATGAGAGCTTATGACCACGTGTCAACATGTCAAAATAAATGCAGAAAAGAGGAGAAAGCTGTCAAACTAATAGTCAGTGTTGATTTTTAGCCCATTAATGGAAGACTACTTAGACAAGGGTGCTATTCCATAACAGTTAAACTATGACTTACGGCAAAACCCCTCCCTTTCATTCGCATCTTAATTGTTTCAAAATCCATTGTTGCCAGGCCCAGAGGCAACTTCATAAATAATCGGGTTACTGATCCAAACCCGTAGGCCTGCTCATGCAAAGCTTTTCCTGAAATGTCCTTGGACAACAAGCAATCCAAGGCATGGTGTCCTGGATTTAAGGAATCAAACAGGCTTCCTTACAGACCATCCCCCATGATAGGTTCAGAGCTGCAGGAAAACGAAGGCGTGCTTTGCACAAGCTCCCTCCCCCACACACTGCTCCAACAGGCATAGCTGGAGCTGGCGGGATTAAGAATGGAACACGATGACAGACAAAAACAGTCTTCAGCACCGCCCTGTTCTTCTGTCTTTTAAACTGTGACAGCATGAAAAGGGTGCTTGGGGGCAGACAATAGACACAGTGATAGATCAGCTCCATGAGTGAACAAGATAAGTATGGCTGAATAGCTACACAGATCATTATATTGTTCTATATGACAATGTCAGTGTTCAAATTATGTCAAGGGAAGTGAAACATGATGTGATAGGTTAACTCTGCATGTAATGAAAGTTTCTAGTATTATGCAGTGCACATTCAGTAAAGAGTGTATATTAACAAACCCCAAAGGGCACATTGGGATTCAATGTGACACTGTCTAGAGGCTGGATCTGGAAGAAAAATGTTCTGTAGCCAATCCCCAAGAGAAACTCATTAAAAGTGTTGTAACAAAAAGAGATAACAGCAATAGATTTGTATTCATCATGTGGCAGACAGCCAGACACCGGACCAGACCATCACTGTTGCAATTTCAAAACCCCACGGTGCACTTGGACAATAGTTAAGCGACTTTTCCAGGGCAATTTTCATAGCTCCATAAAAGTAGCTCAATAAAAAGAAATGAAGTATTCAGAATATAATTGTAACTTCCCTAAGTACGGCATATCTGTGAATGGTCGCGCCACAAATCCCAATAAAGATCGGAATCCAAATCAAGTTGCCTGCGACAAAGACAACTACAGTAAAGCCAAGATGTCATACAAACCATGTCATAAACAACAATGAAATTGCAACCATACATTACATGTAAAAATGTTAACATACCTTTTCATTTTTCACCTTCTTCAACGTCTTGCATTCAATAGTACCATTTTCTATCTCCTCTGTCTCAGTTTTTGTGGTTAATGCTGGTAATATTCCAACAGGCTCAAGAGTGATATTCCCAATTTGATTGGCTTCGACCAAGTCTGTCGGTTGTGTGCTGTCAAAGTTCGTATTACGACTGTTCCCCAGAGCAACTTGTACTTGAGACACAACCTCCTTCTCAACTGCAGCAATCGCCACAACCGCTGCTCCATCGGTTTTGTCCTTTTTACTTTTTCCTGTCGCCCCTTCTTTGTCTTTTTTGCCACTCAGGACACCTCTGGAGGGTTTCCCCCCTTTTTCTGTGTTCTTTCCAGAGGTTGAATTGTTGCCTGCCACGGCTGCACCCACTGCTGTGCCGGTTGGCTCGCCTTGAGTCCGTCCTGCAGTTTCCTTTTTGCCCCCATCTCCAGTCGAAGCTTTGCTATTATTGTCTTTAGAGTTTTTGTTGCGCTTGTATTTGGATTTGGTTTCCTTGCCTTGAGAGCCAGACACTGGACTAACAAACCTGATGTTGTCTGGCAACGCTGCCACTGCACTGGGTGGTGCCGCCATGCCGTCCTTGGTACCAGACATCTCAAGTTTGTCCTTCTCTAAATCAGCGTCAAGGTCAATAATCAGATTTCCAACACCGATATCCCACTCATCCCCGCTGTCGTAAGTGTCCACCGCATTAGAGTCCACACCTTTCCCGCCTGCAGTGCCACCACTTAGGGACATTTTATTGCCAACGGCCCAGGATTGCCTCGGTGAGGTCCAACGCTATCTCGGACGGTTGGGACACAGGGGTGAGGGATAAAGAATCTTCACGTTCTAAACGTTCTCGTTCCATTTGGCCACATTTTGTTCTGAAAAGAAAAACACAATTCAATATAGTCAATTCTATTTAGGTATTCAAAAATAATTACAAAACAGCTCTTGCGTGAGACAACCTAGCATTTCATTAGTTACAAAAGAAAATGTTTGCATATAATCATGTAATTCAGAGAAGATAACTGTGCAAATCCCTATGCTCCTACCCACTGATTTGACAACACTGTCCTAAAACACTTTCGTCTTAATCATTTCTCACAGTTACCATGACAACTGGGAATTGTAGCTTAAATCCTGCTTTGACAGCCAGGGTGGCTCCACAGCTCAAAAAGACTGGTTATTGTTTCACAAAGGCGCCACTGATAGTGTCACTACTGATAAACTCCCACATTGTTTACGGAGCCAAGCATTTGAAACACAAGATGACACTGCGTAATCACGTTTTACAAAATAGATAAAGAAAGCTGCTTAAAATGGAAATTGCTTACAAACAAGTTTTTATTTAAAGTGTGATCAAATAAAATAGACACTTTGGTAGAAATGGTATGTATTTAAGGGTATTGTGAACTTTTTTATTGTACAAAAATAGCTGATTGTCTATCACAGGGTCTTTTTTCTTCTCAGAGCCACTTTTGCAAAATAAAAAACAGCTACATTTTTTGTAGCACTCATTTTCATATCTTGTTTTAAGCTTGGCAATATAGCCTAATGAAATATACGATTTCTTCACAAAAATTTCGATATGCAATTTCCCCCCCCCTCTTTTTTAAAGAAACCAATGAATACAAGTGACATAGATAATTCAAAACAAGTTTCGCTTTTATTTGATTAAAAACTAGTACCGTATTTTCCGCACTATAAGCCGCCCCGGGTTATTAGCCGCACCTTCAATGAATGGCATATTTCAAAACTTTGTTCACCTATAAGCCGCCCCGGGTTATAAGCCGCGCCTACGCTGCGCTAAAGGGAATGTCAAAAAAACAGTCAGATAGGTCAGTCAAACTTTAATAATATATTACAAATCAGCGTTCTAACAACTCTGTTCGCCCCCAAAATGTAATGTGCAAATGTGCAATCACAAAAATAGTAACACTCAAATTAGTGCAGAGCAATAGCAACATCAATAACTCAACGTTGCTCGAACGTTAATGTCACACAACACACAAAATAAACATTTAAAGCCCACTTTCTGAAGTTATTCCTCATCCATAAATCCCTCCAATTCTTCTTCAGTGTCTGAATTAAAAAGTTGGGCGAAAACGGCATCCAAAATGGCCGGCTCCGTCTCGTCGAAGTCATCAGAGTCAGTTTTGCTGTTATTGTCCAGCAGTTCCGTCAATCCTGCCTTCCGGAAAGCTCGGACCACAGTTGAGACAGATATATCCGCCCAGGCATTTACAATCCACTGGCAGATGTTGGCGTACGTCGTCCGGCGCTGTCTCCCTGTCTTAGTGGCACAGGTCATCTTGTTGCTTCCTCTACCTACGCACCATTGATTCATTTATGTTCAATTCTCTCGCTGCTGCTCTATTTCCGTATTCTACTGCGTGACTTATTGCCTTGAGTTTGAATTCTGCGTTGTACGCGTGTCTCTTAATAGGAGCCATTTTGTGGTCTTTACAGATGTAAACACACAAATGAAATGAAACGTAATATCCGCGCGCTTCTTCTTCTACGGGGGCGGGTGCTTACCTTGATGGTTGCTTACAGTAGAAGAAGAAGCGCTTCCTCTTCTATGGGGGCGGGTGCTTACCTTGGCGGTTGCTTACCGTAGAAGAAGAAGCGCTTCCTCTTCTACGGGGAAAAAAAGATGGCGGCTGTTTACCGTAGTTGCGAGACCTAAACTTTATGAAAATCAATATTAATATTAATCCATATATAAGGCGCACCGGGTTATAAGCCGCACTGTCAGCTTTTGAGAAAATTTGTGGTTTTTAGGTGCGGCTTATAGTGCGGAAAATACGGTAGTTTGAAATGGCACCGCATACACTGCATCTTGCTCTTAGCAAAATATATTTTTCAAATTGGACTTTGTTGAAAATAATTTAAAAAAATCTAAACTGTTGAAACAGATTAAATGTAGCTATTGTTTAGATAATTCTGGCATATCTACTGTGATGATTTTGCTCATGTGGTAATCAATATGCATTGTCCTAATCATATAAAGTTATTTAATATAGGCAATAGTGTTGTCCTGATACCAATATTTTGGTACCGGTACCAAAATTATTTCGACTTTTTGGTACTTTTCTAAATAAAGGGGACCACAAAAAATTGCATTATTGGCTTTATTTTAACAAAAAAACTTACGGTTAAACATTAAACACATATTTCTTATTGCAAGTTTGTCCTTAAACAAAATAGTAAACATACAAGACAACTTGTCTGTTCTTAGTAAGTAAGCAAACAAAGGCTCCTTATTTAGCTGCTGACGTATGCAGTAACATATTGTGTCATTTATCATTCTATTATTTTGTCAATATTATTAAGGGCAAGTGGTAGAAAATGAATTATTAATCTACTTGTTCATTTACTGTTAATATCTGCTTACTTTCTCTCTTAACATGTTCTATCTACACTTCTGTTAAAATGTAATAGTCACTTATTCTTCTGTTGTTTGGATGCTTTACATTAGTTTTGGATGATACCACGAATTTCGGTATCAATCCGATACCAAGTAGTTACAGGATCATACATTGGTCATATTCAAAGTCCTCATGTTTCCAGGGGGGTGGCGGAACGGTACTTTTCAGAGGCGGTATAGTACCGAAAATGATTCATTCGTATCGCGGTACTATATTAATATCGGTATACCGTACAACCCTAATAGGCAACACTTCTGTATTGAATACAATACTTATATAAACTAAAATGTAGCATATCATTGCATGCACCTAACAAAACAACATTTTAGATTATTGAAATACAAACTTAAATCTTCTATCTGGTATGAAATTCTTAAATGTCAATAAAAATGTAGCATTTAGAGGTCTCTATAGTTTTACTAGGTGGAAAAAAACCAGGCTTTTCCACTGTATACCTCCAAACACATGCACCTGGGGATAGGTTGATTGGCAACACTAAATTGGCACTAGTGTGTGAACGTGAGTGTGAATGTTGTCTATCTGTGTTGGCCCTGCGATGACCCCGCCCCGCGACCCCGAGAGGGACAAGCAGTAGAAAATGGATGGATGGAAGGCACCACATCTTTAGCGATGTGTAGTGCGAATGCTTTAGCAATAATTTTTCACTGTGCTCCATTCTTATCATACATGGTACTTTGTGAAAAAATATTCCACCACAGTAAGCTGCTTTTTACCTCGAGTTTGTTATTAAAGAATATACAACAATTCTCCTCAAAAAAAAGAGAAGAAATATAATCTTACAGAAAACTTGTATTTAAAACATTTGTATGCACATACAACACTTAAGACCTTCAGTATATCAGTATGTGGAATTAAATTATGGAATGGATTAAACAAAGCAATCAAACAATGTGCTAATACGATCCACTTCAAGAAGCTCTTCAAACTTAAAGTGTTTACAAAGTACAAAGAAGAAGAACCATGATAAACATTCAGAATTTATTTCATCCATCCATTCATTCATTCTCAAAATAATCTTACTCATCTCATCATATGAAATATAACTTACTTCACCAATTATTATGTATTTATTTATTTTTATTGTGATTACTTACGGAGTATATTGTGAATAAATTTAGAACAGGGAAGTGAACAAAAGTTTTAGCAACTGTTATGTAAAAGAAAAGGGGTAGGATTAAATAAGCTCTGCTTCTTCCTACTCCTTTTCGAACATGTTGAAAAGAGAAACTGGAAATTGTGATGTATCATGTTGTATGCACGCATGTTCGAAATAAACTCAAACTCAACTCAATTATGCTCTTGTTTGCCTTGTAAAGAGTTGCATATGTTGGATGGTTTGGTTTCAAATGCTGGAATACGTTTGTTGTGCTTCTTCCTTTTAAAATAAACCCAAAAACAACCTTGCAGTCCTTGTTTCACGCCTGTTGCCCCAAACGAAACCACTGACTCCACTTTTCTTTTCTTTGGAAACAACGTCTCGTTCTTCTTTGCGTTAGCATTAGCCGTGTTTTACTAGGCATGTAAATGTCCAATTAGGAAATATGAGAGAGGGCGGAGCCTACAGAAGCTCCTGGGAACAAAAAAGTATGCTAAAGCAAGAGGAGAAAAAAACTTTTGATTCTTTTTTTTTAAATGTTTTTTTCAAATTGTTTGCAACAAAAAACTCAAATTTATCGATAAAATTGATTTATCGCCCAGGCCTATCTTATTTCAACCAGATCAAAGAGGATAAGTTATTCTTGCCTGAACGTTAACAAATTGTGGCTGAGCAAGCAAAAACAGTCAGACTCTAATAAGCTTTGCGTGAGAAAAAGGTTCCTTATTGGGCAAGCAAAAGCCATCCAGTAACTCAATTACGCAATGGCGAATTTGTAAATGGTAGAACATACTCATTTAATTCACAGTGTCATTAAATGAAAAAATATATATCACTATCACGCAACAAACCTAACACAAACAGTTAAAGTAAACTCTTGCTTAGGTTTGTTAATTGTTTCCAAGAATGATCGTGGTAAATGAGTGACAGGGTGGGGAACCCTGGTCTAGCACCTTCTAAATAATCATGTGAGGTCATTGTAGGCCTGGGCGCACAAATTTTGCTTGACGATATCTTGACCTATGAATAATTGCCTATAAACAATGTTATTGCCATTATTTTTATGAGACCAAATTAGGGTTGTACGGTATACCGGTATTAGTATAGTACCGCGATACTAATGAATTATATTCGGTACTATACCGCCTCTAAAAAGTACCGGTCCCCCCGCCCCGTCGTCATCACGCCATGTCATTGTTGGTTTACGAGCAGACGAGCATGTTCGGTAGCGCAAATTCACGGAGTACTTACAAACAGACCACGTGTGTGGACAGAAAAAGGAGAATGAACGCATTTTGGCTTAAAAACTAACGATAAAGGTGAAGTTATAACACTGAAACGCCCACAGAAAGAGGTGCTTAAGGACATGGCTAGCTGGCTAGCAGGTAAAGTCCAGCCGCAGTCGGCATTGTTTTAGCAACTTCTAAATCACTAATCCTCCCCTGGATGGCAACAAATAAAGTATGTTTCTTACAAGTTTCATCCCTGCAGGATCAAAATGTAAACGAACGCCTTTGGTGGATCCACACCTAACATCCACTGAAATGATACCAAGTACAGGAGCGTATCTAGTCGATACTATTGTGATTACGTCAATATTTTTTGGCATCACAACATCTTCTTTCGTTTAAAAAAAATGTATATTATGTTTATAAACTCAGGACAGGAGGATCTTGAATATGACAAAATGTATGATCCTGTAACGACTTGGTATCAGATCGTTACCCACATTTGTGGTATCATCCAAAACTAGTGTAAAGCATCCAAACAACAGAAGAATAAGTGATTATTACATTTTAACAGAACTGCAGCTGGAACATGTTAAAAGAGAAAGTCAGCAGATATTAACAGTAAATGAACAATTAGATTAATAATTCATTTTCTACCACTTTTCCTTAATATTTTTGACAAAATAATAAGAATGGAAAATGACACAATATGTTACTGCATATGTCAGCAGACTAAATTAGGAGCTTTTGTTTGCTTACTTACTACTAAAAGACAAGTTGTCTTGTATGTTCACTATTTTATTTAAGGAAAAACTTGTAATAAGAAACATATGTTTAATATATCGTAAGATATTTGTTCAAATAAAGCCACTAATGCAATTTTTTGTGGTCCCCTTTATTTAGAAAAGTATCGAAAAGTATCGAAAACATTTTGGTACCGGTACCAAAATATTGGTATCGGGACCACACTAGACCAAATTAACCATTGATTTATAGATAACGCATGTACTGTGTATCCTTTCAAATGCAATGAACGTGTATTTTTCTCGTATTTCAATGTTGTAATTGAAAACAAAAACAAACAACGATAAAATATACTCTGTCTGTTAGCAAAATGTTTCACTTAAATAAAAATTACAACCAAAAGCAATACAATATCTTAAAGAGGAGAGGGGGTGAGATTTCAAATATGCACATTACTTAAGTAACATTATAAACACTACAGATATATTAACACGTCATATGCAAAACAAAACGTTTGGCAGATTCCGAGTGAGTAACACCAACATGACAACATAACAGCACTTTTAGAAATTGCTAGTTTTATAACAGTATTAAATGGTAGCATGTCTTTGGCGATCTACTTAACCACACTTTCTGTTAGCGCACACTATTTTGCACTGTTTTGTTTACACTGACCTGGCTTGTTCGCCAAACGCGAAATGAGTGTGAACTTTTGAGTGGTTGTATTTCAAGTGGGTGCAGTCGCGCACATTCGGCAAACTGGCCTTTCGGTGTTGATAGGCTCCTCTTGTTCCAAAAGGTTAAACTGAAATATTCCCGCATTGGCGACGAAAAGCGTGAATGCTCTTGAAGCATGCACATGGCTTTTTATCGACGCTGGAAAATGTAATGACTTTTAATTTTCTCATTGGTTAATTGACTTATCGAATATCGGACCAGGCCTAGGTCACTGAGATATCCCAAGATTTGGGAAACTTTTGCTTATATGTGTTATACACTCCTATTTGTGAAACCATTTGGATGGAATCTAGTTCACCACTAGGAATACATATTCAACAACATATTGTTACAATTAACAATTTGGGTAATGTAATCATGTCCAAACTTGTGGTTCTTCTCGATCCAGTTTTGAAATGGATCCCTATAACGGTGTAAAAAAAAACTGGTGCCAGAGTTAAACACTGCTATATATTGAACATTAAATAAGAACAAGCATAATAGTCCTACTGAGCATACCATGAATTGATTAACGTGAACCCAGACTTAAACAAGTTGAAAAACTTATTTGGGTGTTACCATTTAGTGGTCAATTGTACGGAATATGTACTGTACTGTGCAATCTACTAATAAAAGTCTCAATCAATCAATCAATCAATCAATCAAGCATGAATAGAGAATAGCAATACACAGAAATAATGGACATTAAATGTGTAGTTGTCAGCTGCTCGAGCTCACTAAAGTATCACCAACATCAAGAAAAACTCAGTTTAACTTGCTTTTTCTAAGTCTGCAGGTGGCAAGTTAAACATTTCGTATGTTGTAAACTTCCTTCACTTTCTCTCTGTGACTAATGCCGCTGTGACATGGCTGGGTGACCGACATAACAGCTTTATAAATCAAATGAAACTTCAGATCGGGAAGAAAATAAGTGGGTGTGCGTAGCAGCAGCAAAACCAGAGCTCATGCAATGGATTTAGTGAGGAGAGCTTGTTAAGTGCTTATTACCGGTCTGTGTTTTTTTTTTACACTAAAGATCCTCGTTAACGTGTTCTAACCTTCATAGGGCTTCTACCATGGATGCAATGTACTACATGGCGGAACTATTGTGTGGGGTTTGTCTATCACATTGGTAGGGTGTTATTCTCTGCAGTAAGGCTCTAAAGTAGGGATATTCTGGCGGCCCTGGGGCCAAATCCATCCCAAGAATGTCACCATACCGGCCTGAGTTCAGATCAAAACTTGGAAGAAAAAAAAAATGTGTAGCAAATTCCTACAATTCCTCCAGTTGTGTATAGGAACTTGGACCACTTTAAACACATTGGCAAACAGAACACTTGATTCCAAACTTGTGATTTATGTATCTGAGGCATTCTTCAAGGCACTCCTTTAACTCCTTTCCTTTTTGCCAGTTCAAATTGCTTTCGTAATGCAATTTATGTAACTAAGATGTTGCTGTAGCTTGTTTACGTCAGATGCAGTCAGTAGTTATTTGATCAACTTCTTTAGTGTTCCTCAAGGTTCCATTTTAGGTCTTCTCTTTTTCATCATCTGGGCTATTGAACTGGTGGCCTGTAGGTTCAGTTAAAAAAAACTTGTGAGAGACTCACATTTTTGCAGCAGATTCTCAAAAACACTTGTGTGTAGTCATAGAAATGATCTTTAGACAAGCTTTTTGGCGGAAGGTCTTTTAAAACAGCAGGGCGCTCCTGTAACCAAAATAAATAAATCAAAATCAAATGTTTTTGTTCTCCAGAGTATACAAAATAAAACAAATAGTGAAGGGAGTTTTGTCTAGTAATGTCAACCTCAATCAATCAATTTATTTGGAACATGTTACGAATTCATAAGCACACAGCTTGTCTAGTCCCACCTTTATTTAAAAGTATTCTTCATACTTTCTGAGCGCCACATGCTTATGCTCTGTCTTAAAGTGGCTTATACGTGTACAATGTTTCAGTTCTGCTTATCCTCATTAGGGTCTCGGGTAAACTGGAGCCTAATCTAACTGACTTCAGGCAAGAGGCAGGGTCACGCTAGCATTTAGTCCATTCCATAGTTTAAATCCACATACTGAGACACTAAATGCTTTCAGTGTTGTGCATGAAAACTGGTGCTGTAGATTCTATTTATTATGAACTGTTTTAACATTTCTGAGAAGCCTGAGGTTGTTCGCTTTGTAAATAACTGTTACTGTTTGAAAATGGAAGAGATCTTTCAATGAATTAAAAATTTAATAAACAAATAATTTGTATGTTTCCTATAGGCCACTTTCTGGCTTATCCCGGTTTGGTGGTGTCAATATGACGTCATATGATTTTCATAATCGGTGATGATGCATACGTTTTTTTAATACTTTTAAAAACAAGGTTTTGGTATTTCGACTAATTTGTTCTTATATCGTTTGGCTTTTTTTTTTTTTTTTTTAAATGTTGATCCCTATTGTACAATGTAACACAGGCTGCACTTTGTTGAGAATTTAAGAACGTTTATAGAGATTTCTCCACTCCTTATAGTATTTTTTTCTTTATTATAAACAACTAGCAACAAATCTAGCATCTTTGTCTGGTGTTATTGGAGACTGTACTCGTGTTTGGAGACGTTTTACTTCAGCGAGAGCTGCAGCTTGCCTCTAGTGTCCCAAAACACTCACTGACGTCACATTTGCTTTGCGCTGCTGTTCCAACATTACTTTCTCCTTGAAAGAGCGCTACTGTCCTTTTAATAGTTGCACATTGCGCACCTGGTAGATCACTGTCTCGGACATATTTAAGTATGTCCCCTAGACATAGGGGCAGCTCATGATTCGACTACAATTACAATTAAGGAGGTAGGATTTGATTAAAAAAGATTATTGATGCATCTTTATGTGTATTGGTGCAGTTTTAAACATTTTTGTTTCACTAAATAAGCATTCATCACTTGCAACTTTTCAAAAACAGTACATTTATAATAAAAAACACTAATTAATTCCCATTACATGTGAAAAACTATTGGAAATGTGCAAAACTGGAAAGTAAGTGTCCTTAAATAGAGGGGCTGGTCAGATCTGTCAGTGCAGAAGCTCGCTGCGGTCAACAAAATTTTACAGCTGTCTGAATTACTTTATTTCCAATGAATAAATAATCGATTACTGACGTTTACTAAACGATTTTATAATAGTTCATGTACAAATTGCTCTAAAAATCGATTATTTCCCCCACCTCTAACGTCCACATTATGTGTGTTTTGCTTACGTGTGTGTTTATGTGTGTTTACTAGGGCATGCATTAGTTTGACCATTAAAATCATCGATAATAAAAAGGAGATGCTTGGAAATAGCATAAAAATGCCCCAAAAACTTGGAAAAACGCGATTCATAGCGTTACTTTTTGGTGTAACCATCATGAGCGTTCTTTTCAAGTATATTTCTTTGATATTTTGATAAATCATCATAAATAGGTATTGATCAATCTTTAAGCTGTGTGCATTTGATTTCAGTTTGCTTTTGACATCTTATTTAGAATTGTAGTTGAAACTTTTACAACCTTGTGTTGCGCTCATGATGGCGTAACCAAACTAGATTATTTTGAATATTTATTCCCTTTTTTACATTTAGTATATTTAAATATACTGTGTTTTATGCTTTTTTTCTTTTTGGAACATGTACTATACATATAATACAATAAAGTCCCATATAAAATTATGTTTCTAGCAATACTTTAATTTTGCCTTTGAAAGTAACACTCCAATGTCCATTAGTGGAGCTGTACACATATACACATATATATATATATATATATATATATATATATATATATATATATATATATATATATATATATTCACATATACATACATAACACATACATACATACATACATACATAAACACACACATTCATACATATATTCATACATTATATATACATTTGTTTTCATTTGTTTTTTTTTAAAGGTGTGGCGGTGTGCCACGATTAATTATCCAGCCATCCATTTTCTACCGCTTGTCCCTTTCGGTGTCGCGGGGGGTGCTGGAGCCTATCTCAGCTTCATTTGGGCGGAAGGCGGTGTACACCCTGGACAAGTTGCCATATCATCGCAGGGCCAACACAGATAGACAACATTCACAATTGCATGAAGAAAAAACCCCTGATGTGTATCATGTCATGTTGAAGCACTAACATTATACAAGCAAGAGTTGTGTCTATATTTAATGTTGCTAATCAACTTGGCTACCTGCCTTGCACCGTATCTGCTGTGCAGCTTGACACCAACGGAATGATTGTGGTCATCCACTGTCTGTTAGTATACTATCCATAACTGTAACATGCTTAAATTATTATTTTAGGACTGGGAAATGCTTTAGGAGAAATGTATATGTTGTACTTCCACACACTCTTAAGTGCACTCTGGTTAACATCTGGAGTCCTGACTTGTCACATCTAGTGAGACAGAAAATTGTTGCATTAGAATTTGCAACGTTGAAGCCTCCCTTTTTTAAAAGGAGGTTCCCCCTGGCCTAATGAAAGATGCCATTTTGCACTATGCATTACTCCCACGAGAAAAACACACACTAGCGGATGCATTTCATAAAGAAGAGCTCAGAGACGAATATGGAAGCATTCATATGTTCATATTTGATCACTGTGCTTGCTTGTTTCTAACAGATGGCTTTTCAGTGGAACAACCTTCAATGGCAGGTTTTGGAGGGTGGATAGATGCAGCTGTCCCCATTTGACTGTGAAAACAGTTGTGTGGTCTAATTTGTCCAACACCTCCACAAAAGAGAGGTTGTAACTCTATCGGCAGTTGACCTACTGTACTGCCCTTGGCTGGAACTGCTATGCAAGCCCTTTTGAAAAAAAAGCCCCCACTGAGGGAAATGTCCCGGTGAGACTCACGTTGAACGAAAGGCATGCAGAATGTGCAATACCCACAGCGCTTGCCCTTTTTCACAGATCCAATTTCACAGAGTTATCTATGACAGGGGCAACGTAAGGGTAAATTGAATTTCTTTCGACTTGCAAAAAATAAAAAAAAATAAAATGGTCATTTTACAAGCAAAACAATCAGTCCAAATGATGAATTTTGCTAAATGTGTACAAGTCAAACAAGACTAAGGCTTCCTTACACAATTGTCTAATAATGATTTCAACACAGGCAGATGAAGAATAACACTAAAGGTTCTCCGATGTAATTTGTGCAGGGGAGTGACAGGAGACACCATCTGCCATCATTTAACTAGTGGGCAATAGCGACTTCCTCACTGTTTGCACACAGTAGTATGCCAATGTAACCAAGACATTCAATTACTGAGAAACCCAAACAGCAGGGAGAAACAAGTTCTCTAGAAGAGGAGTGAACATTCTCACCTCCTAAATGAGGTTCCTTGTGTCACATAGAGAGTAAAAGAGTGTCTTTGCCGCGTCGAGGTTAAGAGGGGGTCATTTTATGTTCTGTAGTGTCTGTCACAGAGCATCCCAGAACTTGACTGACAAGCCTCGTTTGCACCAAGCTGTGCAGTCAAGTGTGGCAGAAATGTTTTTGCATTTCCATTGCAAGAGATAAACTGAATTATTTTTAACCATTTATAATAGCTTTCATTGGGTTGCATACCGCTGTTGTAGTGTAGTATTAGCTTTGGGCCACTTGGTTGATTGGCAAACAGAACTGTGTCTTTTGCTAAACAATAATAGAATAGGTAGAACAAATAACCTGATCGCGGATTCATAGCAGTTTGTGTTGATTGTTTAAAGGTGGTTCTTCTTTTTTGTCTTTATTTACGGGTATCATTGGTATGAGGTCATGCTATACCCCTAATTGATGCAGCTATCTGCTTTCAGACTGCACATACAAAGACCCGCTGTGGAAATGCAACTAAGGCCCCGTTTACACTAAGCCGGATAAGGTTATCCAGGGTAAATCACATCTAACCTTATCCGTGTCCACACACAACAATGCCACCGTTTAAGAACCCCTCCCCCCTCTGTCCGCAACGCGACCTAGTATGCATGCGCGGAAAATGCGCACGTCATAGCCATCTCCAGTGTTGCTTTGTGTACAAGTTTTTAAATGTAACTTATCTGAACAATATCCAGTGTTGTGGTATTTCAATTAACTGGAATCCAGTGTGCTGTGGGGCCCTATTGTAGTGAATCACACCTGAGACATCAACAAATTAATCAAATCTTTATTAGACACGTAAACAATGTGATAAAGAACATTTAACATTAATCAATCTAGGGATCTAGATATCTGGTCAGGACACTCCTCTTCTTCACCTTCATTGTCCATTCGTTTTTGGTGACTTTATATACTCTGGACCGAGACGTTGAGTCGGCAACATACATGGCGGACAATAACCGATAGTCTGCTTTGTCAGTCCGAATGCATTCCCCGTTTTCCTCGACGGCCAGGTAATACAAAGCACAGGCTATCCTTTTTATCACATTAATGGTAGCTCGCATTCTCGTTGACTCTCTTTCGACAAATGGACAAAGTTTTTCGCTAAGTAGCATCGCAGCTGACCCAGCCGGACATTGGAAAGTTCTCTTGCCATCTGAGAAGTGTTGTATCCCAAACAATCGCTTTCTCTTAAGGTATTCATGTGTGATTTCCACAAGCGTCTGTACATGTAGAAGAAGCAAAAACACGGGCATGTCTGGATGACTCGCCTCCATATTCCCAGTGGTTAGCTCCGAGCTACAAAACCGCCTTATTATGAAGCTGGCTGTGGCGCGTTCTTTCTGACGTCACTTCCTGTGTAGGCGAGGTCTTTCAGGTGTCACTTCCTCTCCGAACTTACTTTGTAAACGATCAATGAGTCCATACAAAGCTAAGTGCCGGAGATTGAAGAACTACACGGCTGACTTACCCATGTAAAAATGTGTCCGCGGAGGGGGACCTTAAATGCTGATTAAGTGTGGCTGAAAGGGGCCTTAAGCTAAATAATTATTCGTTTAAGGGGTTGAACGACTTAGTGTAGACATGGCCTAAGAGTGCGTTTTCCCAAATTAAACACAACTGTATCGAACTATATTGCACAGATTAGAAACATGTATCTTTTTTGCTTATTAGGTGTGTACAGCTCTGGTAATGGGTACATTAGCACCAACCTGCACAAATGTACTTCAAAATGTAACAATCAAAATGTAACAATCAAAATAAATATGACTTTTTTTTTTGTTTACTAGGGCATGCATATATAATGTGCATTAGTTTGACCATTTAAAATAAACGATAATAAAAAGGAGATGCTTGGAAATAGCAGAAAAATGCCCCAAAAACTTGAAAAACGCGATTCATAGCGTTACTTTTTACCCCATTCCCGTTTATGCAAGAAAAATACAGCTTGAATGAATTGGTCAGTTTATTAACAATTCATATTCTGTTGATGAAATATGAATACATACAGAAGTATTTCTGTAGCATCCACCGAAATCGCAAAGTTCATCAAAACCGGTGGTGGAAAAACGCATACGTTCGTAATTATTTTGTGTAACCAATTTCTATTTTCAAACTACCCCATAACAACAGTTTTACATAAAACATCCGCGCGCGAAATAGTTCTAATCGTTTGATAATTTATATAAGAAATAAACAACCTATTTTACAATAACATCTTTTCTGAATTATGCCTTTATAAGAGGGAATTGTTTCACCCGGAGAGAATTGTGTAACGCATCACGCACGTATAATTCATGTAAACACGTGGTGCGATAAACAATATTCATCCGCCGTGCTTAGGGTATAAATAGAACATGTTGACGATTTGGTGTTACCAGTAAGTTTATGCCGAGCGTTCGTCACGGACGGAAATAAGGAAAATAATGGGATTTTAATAATCAACGGATAGTTTTGCCGGTAAGTGAATACTTTTGTATCAATTTTCTATCGATGCGTTAACCTCTTGTTTTAGTCACTAAAGAAAATGTGTACTTTGATTGAATCAAAGTTGGGTACCCACGCTAACAATTTTCAATTTCTTGATTTTTTCAGCTTGTTTCTTGTCGCTGCTTTTAGTTGCATATTTTACATTACTCGCATTCAAATTGGTTTTAATAGTACTTTTTAAATATTCCATGCTCTTGCAAAAGCTTATGTGTATTTCTCGTAATAGTTTGAATTATTCAATTTGCATATGTCCGTGATAGTCATGCCAATATATCGAGCGTCTATGCCGTGTGTTTGTGTAATTATTTTGAGCGTATGTCAATGATTAATTATATTAATTTCATACACAATAAACCCAGATTACGATCACAGATAGACTTATATTCATAAAACAAAACGTTTTATGTTTTGATTTTCCAAAGTATGTTACTAGTAATCGTGTATTTACACATGTGTATTCGCGCATTAATTTTGCCTTTGAAAGTAACACTCCAATGTCCATTAGTGGAGCTGTACACAGGTAGAACCAGACAAAACCAGAACCAGATGATTAGTTCTCATACAATGTTCAATAGGGGGAGACTTGAGCCTACTTCCCACAGCTCCTTTGATGAGGGAGGCACTGCGTTTGACCCCAAAGTCAGTGACCAGTGGGTTAAGTCATGACCTCCCCTGGGACCTTAGCGGACATAAGGACACCATTTGTAAAAATTAGTGTCAGCTAATTGAGTACAAATCTCTGTATGGGCATCTCCCTGAGGATATCACATATTGTTTTGTAAGACGGAAAAAAGTGTCAATAACAATATGTTGCAACTGAAAAGACACCAGTGGTGTACAGTTGTTTTTTAAAGTTCCAGTCAAAAATGATTAAACTGCTTATGGCAAAACAATACAATTAAGTGAAAAGAAAAGAAAATACCTTGTTTTCCAAATATTTCTCGATTGAAGTCTTTTTAAAGCATACTTCAAATGTCTAGTTAACAAAAGAAAACAAAATAAGGAAGGGATCAGTATTAGTACTTGTATTACAGTAGATAACAGCTTTGCAATACGACACATAAATGTCCTATCCTGATATGTGACCAAAATTATCACGGTATTGTTAAATGTGACCAAAAAGTACTTAAACACACTGAAATTTGTGTACCAAGTTTTATTAAAAACAAATGAAGTAAATAAGTCACAACTCACACAATATACTTTCTTGACAGAAGAAACAATATATTGTTCTGGCCTCTAACCGGCCATGTTATTTTTATTTGAGTCTTTACATATGTTTATCTTTTTCTGTTTAATTTGTAAAGGTTTGGGGCTGTTTTTTAAATGATAAAGGCAAAATGAGTGTTGCACTTCTGTCTGTTTATGTGACGTTTGATGAAATATTTACTTGGCAATTATTGCAAGTTGACCTGTTGTCATCCTTTCTTGTGAATAAATTCCCAGCATTTATTCCACGTTGGCGGTGTGCATGGAGACATCATGCGCGCCCACAGATAACTGGCAAATGATTCGCAGGAATCGAAACACTGGGAATCGGTTCTCAACAAGAACCACTTTTCGATTCCAATCTCTAATCATACATACACCTGTGCGAATGTGCTATATTGAGCTGCATTAGTACGCCATCTTAACTGACAAATAATTATTAAATTAAAAACAAAATTGTTCTAATACTTTCCATATGCTGAAATCTACAAGTACTATAAATTTCACTGAGTTCTCACAAGAAGGTTCCAACGTATGCCAGTTGCATAATGCTATCATACGATGGATGATCCCATTAACAGGCTCACAAAAATTAACATTGCAATCCTTTTAAACTTGTACAGACTTTACCAAATGAGACTAACGGGAAGAAAACTAACATGCAACGTCAAATGCATTTCTACTTACAGGCATATACTCTCCAAACAAATATTAAACTCACTATTAGGCCAGTCTATTGCTCTGTACTGTGTGCTGAAAAGAAGTCTGGTGCGTCAAACCTTAAACTCTAATTTTAAAACAAATAATGAAGTCAAAAGTATGTGGAAGATAATAGACAGGATAAGGTAGCACGCATATCACCTAGAAGGCAAAATGTTGTATTCATATACTGCCAAATTTGAACATAACGTTTTTTTTAATGAATGTATGCACTGATTTGTTATGTGGTTGCAGGGCAAGAAGCTATAATGTCAAACACCGCTTGAGATAGATTGTACTTTTGGCAGCAAGATCAGGTTGGAATATGTAGTGCTTATTTATGATCTTATTACAGTTTGTTTCCTTGGATCCAGAGGATATACTGGATTTGGATTAAACTTCTTTTTAATAAGATCCAAGATCATAAAACACATGTTCAAGCCTTGGCAGAGGTCTATGCTCTGCTCAAACCAAAGACACAGCCAACATATGTTTTTATCAAATTAATATTTAAAAGCAGAGACTTAAAAATCCAATTAGCTTATCAACTCACAATGTGATGCCTTTACACTACAGTATCTCAAGTTAGAACACTCTGCATATTTCATCAAATAAATAAAAGTTGGATGTACTCCAGAGTTCTTGAGCTTGAACCACAGTACACATTTACTATCCACTGAACAATACTCAACACAACCATTATTATCCAAATAGCTGGCAAAACAAGCGAGTACCAAGATAATTGCATCTTGCCAACAGCCAAGGGTAGTGGTGTTAGCGTCATGATCGGGGACTGCATGAGTGCTACCGCCACAGGGGAGTTGCAGCTCATTGAGCGAAACATACATTCCAACATTTACTGTGACATTCTGAAGCAGAGCACTGTCTCCTCCCTTCAGAAACTGAGCCGCATGGCAGTTTTCCAACATGATAACGGCCTCTAACACAACTCCAAGATGACAACTGCTTGGCTGTGGAAGCTGGAAGTGAAGTTCAGAGTTGATGGTCTTCGAGAGCCCATTTATCTGCTACAGCTCCAATTAGCAGTGAAAGGAAGAAGAGAATCCGTCAATTTGGTTGAGCTGGAGAAACAAGCAGGCTACACAGAGCATGTCATGGTTATGCTTAACAATGAGTATTTACTGATCACATCTATCATGTTGGTGTAATGATATTAGGCTGCACTAACATTTTGAAAGGAACCTCAGCCATTTTAAAGGAGTCTATTGCCCCTTGGCAACTGACGGATTTGATTTGCAGCAGGTTGGTGTTATTTCGTCAAGTGTCAAGGCCTTTGTGCAAGACATATCAGAAAATCAAATGTGACTCTGCTTTGGGAAAGACGGTCTAGCATTGCGCACGAATGGCACAGTGAGGATAAAATATTTTAACCCCTTTAAACTTAAAAAATGATATAAACCTTGAGATAATTTCTCTAAATAGATACATTCAATCAGGTTGTTTCTCAGCAATGTATCGTAAATAAATAAACTTACACAGTAACTCTTTATGAACGTCTCCAAAAAGAAATAATTATAAAGATAATCAAGTATCGACCCAGTAATGTCCAAACCTACTGGTGGGTAGTGCCCGCATCATTCTGTGACGTGGGAGCACAATCCACTATTCAGGTCACGTCACGTGTGGCCACTATCCATCAAGCAGGTTTAGGCAGCAGAGCTACGCAAATAACTTTTTTGAAAAGAAAAAGGTAAAACATAAAGATTCTATTTAACGCGATTTCAGGAATAACGCAATCTTTATTTTATGGAAACCAACGGCCGCGTTATTGAACTTTGAGTGTATTTAAATACAAAAAAATTACAATAGGCGCTTGACCTAAACATCTTTATTTGTTCATTGTAGGGATGTAACGATAAACTGTATTAATAATAACCACAGTAATAGTTTTAAACTAAAATGATGGAAAAACCGTGATTAATAATTGCATTTTGATAAACTCACAAACTGACTGGCGCTAGCTTGCTACCTTAAATGCTAACATGAAAACAAGAGACATTAACATCTTTCCCCATTAAGAAACTACATATGCCAAACTAAACTTAGATAAACACATTGCTGTCTGAACAACTATGATATTCAAATGTGTCCATTGAACCGACAAGCTGTGTTCTCTTAGAACAGAGTGATTGTTCTATACCCAGAGGAATACGAGACCGAAGTGTTTTTACGGTGCGTGCGAACAGAGTAGAACACCACAACGCTCGCCAGAAACAACAAATAATGCTAATAGGTTTTATTTGTTACGCAATTTTCATTGAAATACATATTTTAGTCCTGCAGTACAAACCAAGATTAAAACAATTAAAGCTTAGCAATTAAACCAGATAAAATACTTAGACTAAAACACTATCAGTTAAGCATAAAAAATACAAAACATGTAAAATAGTGGGTTTCAGTGTGTCTATTTATTTTAGTTATTTAAAAAGAAATAACCTGGTTAAAAGAATCCAGTACTTTTTGAGCTCATTCAACAATACTGTAATAATAATGACAACGGGAATAATTTTGGACATAAAATGTTCATATAGTTACATCACAAGCTCATTGAAATTATTCCATCGCTTCAAAAACCCATTGCTTGCAAACAACTTTTCACAGCCAAACTCCCACCAGAGCTTTGCAAAAAGAAAAAAACAGTTGGCGACAATTGTTGACAACTGAAAAACATTCCTATTGCAATCTAAAAACACTAAAGACGGTCTGATTACATTTATTGGCATCTCAGTGTGTGCTTCTTGGATAGATTTCCAAACAACATCCCTGTAGATAAAATAATCTTCATAAACAGCTCTTATCTTAAGCAAGTGTAATCCAAGCACATTCGTAGGTCTATCAACCTTAAACATGTCAGATAAGTTATTCCTCTTTATTTTGACATACTGCAAATGAATTGGATGCCTTGGGGTGAGCCATTAATCTAACATTAATATCTAGACTGAACTGCAACCAAACATGCATTCCTAAGAGCTTTAAAGCGCTGGTAAGCAAAATGTATCAATCGACCCAATATACCCAGCTACCTTAGTCATAATTGGTTTAGCTTCATCAAATCAATTAAAAAATGCGGTAAATTAATGATTTACATAAAACCATACATTGCTATAACTAACTATAAGAATGCGGAGGATATCAGGGTTTCCCCTAGACTGCCAAAATACCTGTGGTTAGGGGAGTGGTCACCATGACGTCATTGTATGATTTGCACAATTTACTATGCAGGGTTTCCCGCAGCGCTTTGTTGTTAAGGCGGCTGCCTTAACAACAAAGAGCCACCGCCTAAACTAACGTCTTAACAAGATCTCCAGCCACACGTGCGCATTTAAAAAACTATCTCTGTCCCCAAGCAAACGCATACACTGAGTGTTATACGCATGCCAAAATACTGGGGGCGCTGTATCCTAGGACTGAAGACCATTTTAGCCAATCAGAAACATCCAAAATGTAATTTCCAGAGACTGGTTAGGGGAGTGGTCACCATGACGTCATTGTATGATTTGCACAATTTACTATGCAGGGTTTCCCGCAGCGCTTTGTTGTTAAGGCGGCCGCCTTAACAACAAAGAGCCACCGCCTAAACTAACGTCTTAACAAGATCTCCAGCCACACGTGCGCATTAAAAAAACTATCTCTGTCCCCAAGCAAACGCATACACTGAGTATCATACGCATGCCAAAATACTGGGGGCGCAGTAGCCTAGGACTTAAGACCATTTTAGCCAATCAGAAACATCCAAAATGTCATTTCCAGAGACTGGTTAGGGGAGTGGTCACCATGACGTCATTGTATGATTTGCACAATTTACTATGCAGGGTTTCCCGCAGCGCTTTGTTGTTAAGGCGGCCGCCTTAACAACAAAGAGCCACCGCCTAAACTAACGTCTTAACAAGATCTCCAGCCACACGTGCGCATTTAAAAAACTATCTCTGTCCCCAAGCAAACGCATACACTGAGTGTTATACGCATGCCAAAATACTGGGGGCGCTGTATCCTAGGACTGAAGACCATTTTAGCCAATCAGAAACATCCAAAATGTAATTTCCAGAGACTGGTTAGGGGAGTGGTCACCATGACGTCATTGTATGATTTGCACAATTTACTATGCAGGGTTTCCCGCAGCGCTTTGTTGTTAAGGCGGCCGCCTTAACAACAAAGAGCCACCGCCTAAACTAACGTCTTAACAAGATCTCCAGCCACACGTGCGCATTAAAAAAACTATCTCTGTCCCCAAGCAAACGCATACACTGAGTATCATACGCATGCCAAAATACTGGGGGCGCAGTAGCCTAGGACTTAAGACCATTTTAGCCAATCAGAAACATCCAAAATGTCATTTCCAGAGACGCATATAGCAAAAATGGCGAGTCACTGCAAGAAAGAATGATATATGTGGACTGACAGAGGAGTAGAGCTACTTTTAAGCATTGTTTTGGAGTTTAAAGTTAACAAAACTCAAAGTGTTGACTGGGAAACTTGCCAGTCCAAGTATGGTGACATTCTTACCCTATATTTGGAGCGGTACAGACATCTGAGGAATTTCCTCATCGGAAAGGGGACATCACAAAAACAACTATCGGCACTAAATTGAAAGCGATTCGTGGAAAGTACAGACAAGCAGTCGACGCAGGTGGAAGAATTGGTTACGATAGAGTTGTTTTGCTGTACTTCGAACTATGCGAGCAGATCTGGGGCGGTTCTCCATCAACTACATCCATTCAATTTGGAAGAGAAACATCAGATATTGACACAAGCTCTCACAGGAGTTCGGATTCTCCATTCACCCTTGACAGCCTGGTCACAGACAAAGATATGCCGAATGATGTACAAGAGCAGCAAGGTTCCAATGGGAGTAATCCACAATCTTCTGTGGTGAAAGAGAGAAGAGCTCTACTTCAGGTATGTGGGCGCTAACTTCATTGAAAGGAAGTAATATTGTTAAAAGTTAAAATTTTAAAAGTTAAAAATATGTTGTACATCTGGGCATCGAAATATTTTTATACGAACTGCACTGCAATTACAAATGCTCTCAGGTGACCACTTTCAACAATGTTGAAAGTGGGACAAAAATACTTGTTTTGGAATTAGAAGTAAAGATGGCAAGCCTATATTAAAGTTCAGCTATTTTAGATGTATTTAAATAGGGTTGTATTAAAAATGCTTTGAGTAGTTTCTTGTAATAAATAATATTGAGTTAAGTCAAACTGCAGTTGCATTAAATATTTTTTTCTGTCAAAATTAAAATACCTCGACAAAGTGCTTTATTGACACACATTGTTTCCCGACGTTGTTGAGGGCCATTCGACACGTTGTAAATAACATGTCACTATCTTACACCTGTGCTAAAGTGGGTTTATCCCAAATAATGTATTCATGATTATTGAATGTTATTTTGTAAAAATCCTTTATAAAAATTACCTTTTTTTCATAGGCAAAACTCAACAGCCACAAGCAGGACAGAATAAAACGAAAACTTCCAATCAAGACAATGTTGCTGAATGCAGTAGAAGAAGACGTCCAGATAAAGAAGTGACTTCTGGACACCAGATAAAGAAGAGGCTTCTGGACATGATGGAGACATCAGAGAAGCGATCGTATGACAATTTAGACAAACTAACATCAAGCGATGAGGTGGAGACATGATGGCGACAGGCCTCGTTACACTGTTCCTTACAACCAACCACCCTCTTCCCCGTCCTGCCGCCTGTCCCGGGAGACGCCCCCTCCCCCTGGAGAGACACCACCTTAGCTAACAAATTTTCTGCCGGAAACACTGCTATGATAAGATTTTCTTTAAAAAAGCCCAAAAAATGCATACATTTAAAAACAATTGTGTTATTTATTAGTATTGACACATATATTTTTTACATTATATTGTTTTGCTCTATTTTTAATTGCTGCTGCTTATTGTATGACGTACTTTGTAAAACAACTAGCAACAAATCTAGCATCTTTTTATGGTATTGTTATAGACTTTACTCGTGTTCAGAGACTACTTCTGTCCCTCGATGTCCCCGACAAAAAACAAGCTGCAGCGAGCATGGCGTCATACTTGCTTCGCGCTGCTGCTCCAGTTGGACTTTCTCTCCTTGAAAGACGCCACTGTCCTCTTAGTATTTGCACATTTTGTAGCTTGCTGTTCACGAGTATATCTGGGATATATTAAAGTTACGTCCACATTGCAGACATGCTGACTACACTGCAGAGAACCGCGTGCGTCGTGTTTACTTCATCACAACATCCGGTTTCAGCAGCGCTGTTTTCTATGATCAAAGTATTTGTTCGCCGGCCCAATTTTCGGGGCTTCGCTAGTCAATAGTGTGCAAATAATAGGCTACATATTGGCCCTAGTGTGTGAATGTGAATGTTGTCTGTCTATCTGTGTTGGCCCTGTGATGAGGTGGCGACTTGTCCAGGGTGTACGCCGCCTTCCGCCCGAATGCAGCTGAGATAGGCTCTAGCGACCCCAAAAGGGGCAAGCGGTAGAAAATGGATGGATGGATATTTATATATTTTTTCTTTTACCTGCTAGTGGTAATGTTTTTTGTTTGTGTGGGTTTTTTGGGTTTTTTTTCCCCATGAACCCAAACACACCAGCTGTGCCTGAAAGCGGATTGGCCGAGGATGAGGAAGTGTTATGTGTCCGGGGAAACATGGAGATAAAAGTGTTTGCACGGAAGGTAAAACCTGTTGGAATCATAAAATTGGCAATAAAAGTAAAAAATGGTGTTGGGTTATGTGTAGTTTTTTCTGGAAGCTACAATAAATTGTATTACTTCAATTGTATTACTTTTTGACGACATTTTCAAGTTGTAGCGGCTAGGATTTTGCGGTGGTGGTGCGCCACGTTTAGTTACATTAAGGAGAAACCCTGGATATATTGGCCAGCATAATGACAACCAGAGAGAACTGGTCAAGGCGTCGGTTTTGAAATGGCTCCTAAGTAGCAACAGGCATCTGGCAAGATTCATTACACATCTTATGTTGGCATAGAAATAAAATACAGTGGGTACACTAATCTAAGAGTATTTTGAGTTGTCTCTTGGCTAATTGTTATTCTCCTTTGAGTTGCGAGCAAAATTGTAGTCATGAGCCTCCCTGCCATTAGTTGGCGTAGCAATTGCCACAGTGAATGAACCATGTAAGATCCGCCCAAAAAATCTAGCTTACTCGCTAGCATTAGCTTATAGCTTGAGATGGCGATATCTTTGTTTTCCACCCATTGGAGCGGAGAAAGTGAGTGTGAAGGACAGTGCTGAGATAAAGAAGCGGATGATACTCAGGCTTGAATTAAAAAAAAGTATTCATGAAAATCAAGACCAGCCGTTTAGCCGATTTGGCAAGGCAGTTGGAACATATCACTGCCCGTCCACACCGAAGCAAAACGCCATTTTATCCATGAAATTATGTTTGACAGAGAAGCAGCTCAAATGAGATACCATAGATATGTGCTCTACACGGTAAAATACAGTACATTATTATTTCATTACTTCATAAAACTACTGTAGTTGTTTGTAGTACATCTATTGTATTGTTTTCTAATCAATATTTCTGATATTTATCGATATTTCTCTTTTAAAAAGGCATGTTAAATGGGTTTTTTAATGGAGTTTTTTCATGGAAGATCATAATAAAAGTTTTCAACAACAACAAAAACAGGCAAATACGCTAAAAAGTTGTTTTATTGTATGTGCTATGGCGCCATCTTTTTGCTCACTACAAGTGCTTCAGTGTCCTATTTACCGGTAGTGCTTTTTTTCCAGCTGGAGTGCCGTTCAGTCTTCTAGCCATCCATAGCATTACTACTGGTATGGATTCTTCATTCATCACTCCAAGCAATGTTTGTAAATTTTACAGTATACCTAAAACTGTTTATAGTTACAAAAGCGTTCCACATGTAATGCCTGTAGGAGTGTTTGCATGCATATTTGTACGTGCCATCGTAATATGATGACGCTAGCGTCATTAGCAATAGCTAATATGCTAACACGTTTACGATATTATTAACTTACAATGGCATTCTTTTTGTATTGTTTCAGTTTCACAAATACTGCAGTAAACTCACCTCGACGTCAACGTAGAGTTATTGAGTCTGTTTAGCTGATTGGACAGCTAGCTTCCGTAGCAAGTGGGTCAATGACGATGACTTCTGTTTTGTTTGATGAGTTTTTTTACGGCCCCGTCACAGACACTGCTTGGAAACTGTTAAGCTATGTAAATAACATTTTTAAAAATCTTTCTGTGTAAATAACTAATTTCGCTACGTAAATATATGCGGCTATGATATGGGAAAAAAATTCACCTAAAATGTTGTGGGTGTGGCTAGTATAGCGATATATATATATATATACACACATACATCTATATACTGGATACATATATGCAAAAATATATATTCACACATATACATATACATACTAGGGATGTAACGGTTAATGATAAATTGATAAACAGGGGTAAAATTCCAGACTGTTAGTAATAACTTTTACCTTTTTAAAAACTGTCATTTATTAATGCATTTAATTTAAAGACTAGAATGGCGGTCTCGTGCAAAACTCTTTTGGTGAAATTTTACCATATATGGATGTATCCGATGCTGTAACTACCAACAATAATGTCCCTAGATACTCAAATTCCAAACAGCTTGTTTGGAGGAAGTAGGCAGGCAACATTGTTTAATAAATATCTCCCCCATACCTCCAAGGTTTGATTTCAAATTTTCTGGATTTACGCAGATCCCAAATACACAAGCAGAGATACCCCCAACAAAATGGTTTTGCATAATAGGACTCCTTTAAAATAAATTTAAAAGGTTAATAAGCAGTAGCTACTGAGGAACAGTTGCATACTTGAGTCTTGTTGAAACTATTGGTGATACACTGATTCATATAGCGAGTGAGCTGTCACTGTAGATTTAATAATCACAGTTAGAAATACTTTAATGGATGTTTTTCACTGCCATCTCTTCCCCTCAAAGAGTAATACCAAAACAAATACCATTAACTGATTTAGGCAATAACATAGATTCCACTTTTAAGGATATTGCAGCCACAAACAATTTGCAGGGATTGTGTTTACCATAATTGTTCGATGGTTAACGATTAACAACTTTAATTTGTTAAAGAGATTTGGTCTATATTGAATAACAATTGTGTCACTTGATAGCACAGTACTGACATCTATTCGGTCATACAGAACTCTAAGCACTGCACAATCTTATCTAAATGCCCCTGCAGCTTGAGCCCTCTCGTGACAAGAACACAACAGGCGGCTGCTGAGTGACTAATAAACTGCTCCTCTGTTTGCACTGAAGACAGTTGATGTGTTTCCATGTAAATGTCTAACTAGGGAGAGGGCACGGACGACCATTAACCTCAAATAACTGACTGCGTTTCTCCCGGCACCTGCTCAACATGAGGCAGAGTCCACTAAAAATCATCTGCGATTGGATCAAAGAAGGCACAAGAGCAATCGACATGATCTACGAGCACTAAGCTGTCAATGCTGATACTACGGTATCGCCGCAATCACAGATAACTCAGCCTTTATTTGGTGCTTAACTGCGCACAACTAAAAGATCAGAGGTGCAAAGAATAATTGCAGCACATTTTTTACTTAGTGGATACGTGCACACATGGAGAAAACACTCAGCCAAGAGGCTGACTTCTGAATTGAATTGTCATCCAGCATGTGATGTTTCCCCAAACAAAGCAGCATTAATCTAGTTTCGAAAAGAACAACGAGTAATATAATATAAACAAAAACAGATGGGTAATTGGACAAAGGCATCACAATGACTAATGAGGTCATATTATGATTTTTCCCCCTCTACATTTTAAACACTTACGTGTGGTCTACATCAGCGTTTTTCAACCACTGTGCCGCGGCACACTGGTGTGCCGTGAGATACTGTCTGGTGTGCCGTGGGAGATTCTGTCATTTCACCTAATTGAGTTAAAAATATTTTTTGCCAAACCAGTAATTATAATCCACAAATAAAGTGCTGTTGTCGAGTATCTGTGCTGTCGAGAGCTCGGTAGAGTAACCCTGTGATACTCTTCCATATCAGGTGGCAGCAGGTAGTTAATTGCTTTGTAGATGTCGGGAACATGGTTTGTGGTGATCACAACATGCAGACAACAGCGGGAGGCAGCGTGCAGGTAAAAAAAGTATTTAATACTTAAACCGAAAATAAATAAAAGGTGAGTGCCCCTAAATATAGGCTTTGCAAAACGAAACTAAAACAGAACTGGCTGCAAATTAAACAAACACAGAATGCTGAACGACAGCAAAGACTTGCAGTGTGGGGAGCAGAGATGGCGTCCACAAAGTACATCCGTACATGACATGACAATCAACACAAAGAAGGATAGCGTCCGCACAACTGAAAGAATCTTGATTGTTAAAACAAAACAGGTTCAGGGAATAGCACTCAAAAGAGGACATGAAACCGCTCCAGGAAAATACCAACAAAACAGGAAAAGCCACCAAAATAGGAGCGTAAGACAAGAACTAAAACACTACACACAGGAAAACAGCAGAAAACTCAAAATAAGTCACGGTATGATGTGACTGGTCGTGACAGTACACCTACTTTGAGACAAGAGCTATAGTGATGCATGATTGGTTATGGTTTAAAGTCATAACCAACAATTGTGAGAACTACTTTTTTATTGTCAAGCGGTAGAAAATGGATGGATGGAATATCGGCTGCTGAGTTTAGTTTTTTAATGATTTCTGCTGGTGGTGTGCCTCCGCATTTTTTCAATGAAAAAAATGTGCCTTGGCTCAAAAAAGGTTGAAAAACACTGGTCTACATAACATGTAATGGTTGTTCTTAGGTCTAAATTTTGCATGGATTATGTTTTACAGACCATTTTAAGTCGCTTTCTGACCGTCCATTCAGAAATGCGAAGTTTTGTGGGCGGTTTTACTTAAGTGCCTCCACTTTGACTGCTTCTTCTTCCCGTCATCAATGTTGTAGTTTTTAGTGCTTCCATAGCGAATCTTCTGACAAATATAAATTCCAACTATACTTTGTATTAGAAGAGACGTGTGCATGTATGAGCCACAACAAGAGGATAGAGAAAAATAAGGAGCTTATTGACTACAAGGTACTTAGGCAAAGCACTTCGAGTAAATTTGTACCATATATGGTGATATTCACTGACGTCACACTTAAGAAAAACATCACTGGTTGTGCAAATGCCGAACGGCAAGATTGTTTGATAAAAATCTCTCTCAAACGGCCGCGACAAAGGCACAGCAAAATATACCAGTATGGTGGTATCATCCAACTCAACTTCTAAGCGTGCAAAAGAATACATTCTGAAAAAGGATTTAAGCCACAACAGTTTTCAACAACATATCGCACAGAAACAACAAATATATTTACTTTCATTTGTGAGTTTTACTTGTTTATTTTCTCAAAGATGTTAAACTGTTCCAATCTGTTAGATTAATTCATGTCTGTATCATTTTACTCACACATTGTGCTACAGTGAGCAGCCCCCACACTAAAATAAAATAAGACAATGTTCAAAAAGCAGCTTATTCTCAACAGACTCAACATTTAGCGTTATAGGTTTACTTGACTTTCTTGGACTCAGACAAGGGGCTTTGATTTATGCTTTTTCAAATTCCTTCGGTGTTGCCGCCTACCCCCCTACCATCCCCACAGCCCAGGCATATAAGCAGAAAGAAAAATTGCTGTCATATGTATAATGTATAATACATACTTGCCAGAAGTGAAGCTACCTGCTTTTCCCCAATAGTTTAAGTCGATATTGGCAGGTTACATTTTACCATACTTGACATCACTGTGGACAAATGCTTTATTTTTTCATACCTTTATTATGTCTGATATAACAACTATGCCTTTAAACCTTTGAGGCCTTTTATGCTCTTTTACAAATCATATATTATGCTGTATGATGTAGGGCTGGGCGATTATTTAATCAGTGATCGGCAGAGGTGTGGACCCGGACTTTCGATTCGACTTGGACTTTGACAGCTATGACTCTGGACTTGACTCAGACGTACGTCTGATGGCTTGATATCATTTGAGACTCTGCTAATACGCTAAAATTTGGCAAGGCACTGACCAGCTCAATGGAGCAACTACATATCTATATCTATGGGCAGAACAGGGAAACTACTTCAATATGTTTTTACCCAAGGGCGTAGGAATGAGTGTAACATTGGGTTAGGCGGGGAGTCATATACTATATTGGAATTTGGACAGATGCGTAAATAGTTTGAGCAGTAGTGTGTCATAAAGGAATTAATGACACTGCAAACCATTCACAAAATACTACGCCACATGGACTGTAGGTTGCGCGATATAGATTGATGTAAATATGGCCGACAATAGAGCTTGTAATTAGGGATGTCCGATAGTCTTTTTTCCGATATCCGATATTGTCCAACTCTTTAATTACCGATACCGATATCAACCGATATATGCAGTCGTGGAATTAACACATTATTATGCCTAATTTGGACAACCAGGTATGGTGAAGATAAGGTACTTTTTAAAAAAATAAATAAAATAAGATAAATAAATTAAAAACATTTTCTTGAATAAAAAAGAAAGTAAAACAATATAAAAACAGTTACATAGAAACTAGTAATTAATGAAAATTAGTAAAATTAACTGTTAAAGTTTAGTACTATTAGTGGACCAGCGGCACGCACAATCATGTGTGCTTACGGACTGTATCCCTTGCAGACTGTATTGATATATAATGTAGGAACCAGAATATTAATAACAGAAAGAAACAACCCTTTTGTGTGAATGAGTGTGAATGAGTTTAAATGGGGGAGGGAGGTGTTTTGGGTTGGTGCACTAATTGTAAGTGTATCTTGTGTTTTTTTATGTTGATTTAATAAAAAAAAAAATTAAAAAAATTAAAAAAAATTGATACTGATAATTAAAAAAACGATACCGATAGTTTCCGATATTACATTTTAACGCATTTATCGGACATCCCTACTTGTAATACTATTGTTATATTGTGGTAATGTAAGTGTAGGAGAAGTGTAGATGGAACTATGTTATAAAAGAAAATAATCAAATATCCACAGTAAATCAACAAGTAGATGAATCATAGTTTTGACAAAATAACAGCATACACCAGCAGCCAAACTCTGGGACTTTGTGACCTGTTTTGAAATGCTTCTACGTTAATTTATGTGCCAAATAATATATTATTATATATACACACACCGGTATCGCAGGAGGCTGCAATATATAACTATATTTTAAACTTCCAAAACACAAAATAGTTATTTTTTTAATATCAATTTAAAACACAAAGCAGTTCAGCCAATGAACGAATAAACAAGATTTGTTCGAACTATATACTACTATGTCACTTTCCAGCCGTGTATTCATTGGTGGTGGTACAGTGCCCGCCACAAATAAATGAATGTATGGGAAACAATGACATTGGCTCACTCACCGCAGACAGCCTTTGCACAACAAAAAAGTACTCCCTTACTAAAAACTGATAATGATCCACTTTTTTATTTTGCAAAAACTTATACCATTGTATTTGCTATAATCATAAATAAATGTAGCTGTTGTAAAAAGAGCCTGAATTGATTCAAATCAACAACGCCTTGTTGAATTGCATGAATTCTCACACAAACAGATAGAAATAGTGTTTGGGGATCATGGTCTGGGTGGACATAATAGCTCTGTGCTTAATACAAAATGATTTAGCAACGCCTAATGTTGCAACCGTTGTAGTAAATCCTTTAGGTGTTCAAATGGATATTAGTCCTGCAACTGTTGAGGCCATTGGAGTGCAGTGACCTAAGTGTCATATTCAAGAAGACAGACTGAGATGAGATGAGCTGTGTGTAATGGCCCATTATCCTGCTGACAGTGTGTATTAGAAGACTGGTTCACTTTGGTCATGAAGGACACTTTCATCAACCATACTAATGACTGTGGTGATTGTACCATCCTTTTTTCCCAATTTGAGCCTGGATTCATGGTGGCTTGTGCTGCCGTTTGGGATACAAAAATGTAATAGAGACAGAGTTACATCCTATACATTATTTTGACAAGTGGTTATTTGAATTTGTATTGCCTGTGTGTCAGCATGAATAGCATGGATCGGAAATCTACCATCAGTAAAGACAAGAAACATAGGGCACCATGAATGTTTTCTTGATTCTCTGTAAACCCGAGAGGTGTGTGAAAATTCCACCGGGTCAGTCGTTCCTGAAATAGCGAAACCAGCCCATCTGGCAAGAACAACCATGAGACATCCTAAATCTCCTAAATCATCCGTCTTCCCTATTCTTACGGTTGACTTGAGCTTCAGGGGATCTTTTGACCATAGAACAACCCCTACATACTAAGTGTTCATTTTAAGCAATTTAACAGATGTAATCAATAAAATGCATTGCTGTAGATGTTATAAAAATTTTACAACAGGTACCATACTTCATTCTGACAGCACCAATAAACGTTTGCCAAAGTAAGGTTGAGGAGAATGATGTTTGTAGGACAAATGGTGCATATCTCACCTTCATCCAATTATGAAGTACTGGATGGTGGAAGTAGGGGTAGGAACATCTAGTCACCTCAAAATTAGATTTGATTAAAATTCCCAGCATTGTTTTTCCAATTATGATTGCAGACCATAACCTGACTGAAATAATAAAGTTGAACATACATACGAGTTGAAGCTGACGCAACACTTCCACTAATAACTCACACAATTTTATAGTTGTGTACACGCTGTTTAGCACGTGGTATTTGGATCTTAGTAGATCAGGCCCTAAATGTATTTTTGACCTGCTGTAACTTTGCCTGAGGACATCCGATGAAAATGAGCTGGTACTGAGCATATATCGGGCCTGTGCAATATATGTATTGTGCAATGTCCCTATCAAATAAACAAAGATTGCCTTCCAACCACCGGAACTGACGATGTAAGTGTGAAAGATGACACCCACTCAATCCATTAAAAAGATATCCGTGTAGCAAACTTGGCAAAGTGGTGTGACCACAGTGCCATTAGTCTACACCACTCCGTAACAGAATTAAGTATCCAGGCCAAAACAACATCCATAAAAATGGATATTAATCCATGAAAATATTTGAAAAGCTGCCAAATGGTCTGACCGATGTGTTTTGGTTCTCTGGACTCTACAAACTCAAAAGGTCCGTGTGCAACATAAACAAAGTTCCATTTGTTACACGACAGAGACAGTGTTGCCAGATCTCACCAGAGAAACAAGCAACCAACTCAATATTGAAAACAAGCTAAAAGTCGCTTATAACAAGCAAGCTTGGCAACAATGGACAGAGAAGATGTTCGAAGAAGACACTGCATAAGTCTGGTCCCGAATGTAAATACTATAAAAACTTGGTATTGGCCAATACTCGAAACTCCAATATCGGTATCGTATCGAAAGTGAAAAAGTTGCATTACGGCACCTTTAAACAACGCAAAAATCTATTCCATGTTTCCTAAATAAAACTACTCATATTTAGGTATATGTAGAGGAGGAAAAGTACATAAGTCAATAAACAGGCTGTTGAAGTTCATTTTAAGTTCATACAGACATTGACAAGTGGTCACTGCAAACTCGATCATGTTTTCAACTAAGCTCCACGAATTAAGAGCGAAAGATTTTTAAAACTTTTTCCCCCATTATGATGGACTATCTTAGGAACTTCGAAACAATATTTTTTCCTTACGAAATTTATGTAGTCCAGGACGCTATATCGATTTTGTCGATACATTCACATTTTTTGTTGCAGATTATTTAAAAAAATTTAAAAAATCTATTATTTCCTCCTGTTCCTTTGGCATACTTTTTGCCCCCATGAGCTTCTGTAGCTTCCACCGTCTCACTGACTTCCTTAATGGCACACCTAGCGAAATATGGCTAATGAGAGAGAGACGTTTGTTTCAAAGAAAAGTGTTGTCAGTACTTTGGTTTTGCAGCAACAGCTGTGGAAAAAATGACTGCACGCTGCAAAGTTTTTTTTTTAAAAAGGCAGCAGCACAACAAACTTATTCCTGCATTTGAAACCGAAGCTTTTTGTTGAGTGCGGGCAATGCAAATGTCTACAAGGAAAACAAGATCGCACCAACAAAAAAATCCACTGAAAAGCAGCTTACTATGGTGGGAATAATTTACACAAGGTATGTATGATGATCAGCCTTCATAATAACGGCGTGAGTTATCTAATTACTTTTATGTACAAAGCCGTTAGCAATAAACTTGGTGTAAGATGGCACGCTACTTTTGATGTAGTTTTATATAAACATGTCTGTGTCAGAAGCACAGCAAGTCCAATGTAGGAAACCAGCGTTAAACACGAAAATGAACTTGATATCAAATAGAAAGATGTAACATCACACACAGCAGACAACAAACACACGCACACATACACACTACTACTAAATACGAGGTAACAAATCAGTGATTGAAGTGACAAGCTTCAGCTTGCAATCCAAACAATACCCCCTTTGTGGATCAAAGACATGACAGCCATGGAAGCACATTCAATCTCTTTATTAACCAGAGGTAACAAAATCCTGTAAAAACATTCAACAGAGCTGCCGCAACTGTTGACAAACTGCCGCTGCTAAGCTAACAAACACAACAGACCTAATGTTGCTCTGTCTGGGCGATGATGTCATACACGTCACTTGGCAACAAGCACCGCCTTTTAAAGGCACACACACTCTGCTCAAATATGAAACGTTTCTCAACTGCAAAGGCCAGATATTTTTTTTAAGTAACACATTCATTACTTTCCCTAGTAATTAATTACATTTATTAAAGAGTCATTAAATTACTTTTTTGGTTAAGTAACAAGTAACTATAATTAATTACTTTTTAAAAATATTAATAGAACACTGATGATGATATAAAGTTATAGTATGCACGATAATAAAGCACAGTGTAGAACAATCACTAAAGCAGTCGCCCTGCACACCCCTAAGATGTGTGAATGAAAAAGCTTGTGTTTATCCACTTGACTTACTGAAACTATTGTCTTCCCAATGTTGTACTTGATTATTTATTTACATATGATGTACAATACTACATTTTCATTTACAGAAGTATTTATTCAAGACAGAAGTTTTAAGTTTACATTTTATTATTCTCAATGTTGGAGATGTATTATTTGTTTGCATGCAATCTGCAATGCTACATTTTTGTTAACAGAAGTTTTTATTCAAGACAGAAGTTTTAAGTTTACATTTTATTATTCTCAATGTTGGAGATGTATTATTTGTTTGCATGCAATCTGCAATGCTACATTTTTGTTAACAGAAGTTTTTTGTTTTAAACAAAAGTATTGCTTCCCAGAGGAAGTTCTTAATTTATTATTCCATAAAATAATGTTGTCTGGTCTAAAAAGACCAGACAACATTATTCAAATTAGAATTTTGCTAAGAGTAAGATGCAGTGTATGCAGTATCATTTCAATATACTAGTATTTCATCAAATAAAATAAAAATGTGTTTTGTATTAAATGGTTTAATTAAAAAGTTAGGGGGGAATTTTTTTTAATCCTAAATCAAATTTTGAGGGGAAAAATTTGAGATTTTAGGCCATATTCTACCTTCCTTTGTAACGGAGCTACTGTGTGGAACAATTTCCCTTGTGGATCAATAAAGTGTGTCTAAGTCTATATCGACCAGGTCTATGTTTATCAAATAAAGTGTTTGTATTGTGTCACAAACTAAATGGTATGATAAAGCACAGCTTAAGCTTAATTTAATTATGATGATCTTCAGCTACCCCATTTGGCATGGATGCAGGACTTTGCTCGTTGCCTGATTACTTACCACCATTTATCCATTCAGAAACATTATTATCTGCTATGTATCTAGAAAAATAATCCCACTCCTAGGTGAGAACCAACCCCCGTAATACATTGTGAATATGTCAACCTTGGTAAGAAAGAACATTGTAAATTCAAACTCATGTTTTACAAATGATAAAATATTCTTAGTTCTGATTAATTGAAAGGAGAATGTTACAATAGAGCAATTTACGATGTTATTTCTTTTTTTTTTGTTTCATTCTGTGAAATACTTTTCAACAATGTATTTCATTAGACAAAATAAAAATGACTTGATTAAAGCAGGGAGTACTTCAACATATGCCAAATGAACAGCTGCCTTTAAGTATTACTGGCTAAACCTTTTGTCTTCAAGTGGTGAGCAGTGATGGAATGATTGAAGCGTCACAAAGCTAACATAATCCTTGTGTTAAGGACTGATCTGGTGCCCTACACCTTTAAACCAACACTGTCTAATGCTTCAAAATACATTCACATCGTTTCTTAGGAGTCTGTTGTCATTAGCTCTCAAATCATTTCAAGTCTTTAGAACATCAACAAAATGTGCGTACAATTTACTTCACCATGTTTGACATTACACAACAAATGTGGCAAGTGTCTTTTTCCGTTGCTTTATTCCTGTGGTTTGAAACTAGGAGCCCTAAATAACATGGTTATTGTGATAAATATAGATAAAATGCATTAACCAATAACCACTGTTTGGAACAAAGTGCTGCCAGCACTTTGCAAAGGCTATCTTCCCACAATGTCAGACAAATCAAATACTGCAATAACAGGGGCTTTCCAGGTGTCCAAATGCTGTGAGTAGCATTTTTGTTGCTATGGGTTCCTTGCTGACAGCACAGCAGGCTAGTGGTCTCTCTGCCTCACAGTCTGCAGATCGAATCTAAGATCAAATAATAATAAACAGACTAGACTGAGTCCACAAAGTGACCCTGTCATCTTTTTTTTTTTTTTTTTTACACAGAAGTTAACAATGCTGTCATAAAGCTGCCACGGCACATGAATTTAGATAGCATTTCGATGTTCCGTGACAACAGCTTTGAGCTGCTATCTCGCAGGCTCTCACATTTACACACATTTTGAGTGTTGTTACTACAGCTGCGGAAGAGCATTCTACAATTTCTGTCTCTGTGGTTTACACACTACTTGAACAAAAGTGTCGTGATCATGGTATATACTTCCGGTGTGAAAGGTACACAAATGACTAATGCATACTATATCGCTTTTTAGCATCGTTCTACTGGGGTTTTAATCAGTAGTGGGCGGTGAAGATACACACACACACTTCTGTCATTGGTCGATACAAAATGGTCATGTCATTGGGACAATGCAATGGGAAGAACAAAACCACAACTATAATGTTGATTATTCAGTATTACATTACAAATTTCAAGAAAACACATCTGGTCTGCCAGATAATAAGAAAACTGAGCCCGAGGGATCATTAGTGTTGCCAACTTTGTACCTATATTTAACAAGTAATCAGAGCCATTTAGAATCTAGATACTCAAGTAGCAACAAATCTAGTGAAGACCTTTGGAGACTCTTAAGGTTGTAACGGTAAACAGTTGTTAATGAAAACCACAGTAAAACAATCGACAGGTACTGTATTTTCCAGGCTATATGGCGCAACGGTATTTAAGCCGCACCCCCCAAATTTTGGAAGGGAATAAGCGGTAGTAAATGGATGGATGGATAGACGCACTGTCATTCCCAACCGGGACGTAGCACAAGAATGCTAGGGATTTCCGACCTCGAGAGGCCTTGCAGTTGAAATTCCGACTATGAACTCGAAAATTACAACTTCCCAGTACAAATGGAACGCGCCATATAGATTTTAGGCCATATCGCCCATCCTACTTTGAAGTTACCACACTGCAACAATCTGCATTGAGGAAAACAAACAAATCCTCACTGAATGAGACTGAAAAAGTAGGACCTTTGCAAACATAAAAGGGACAGCACACCAATTAAAACTGCATAAGTAAGAGCTATAAAATCTTCAACCGGTTATGTGACCACAACAGACCTTTTACACATAGTCAGGCCGTTGACATGCCACACCCCCATCTAAACCAAAAGTATTTCCTGTGGGCTAGATTGTGTCCAATATGGACCATTTCCTATGAACGTCTGTAAAAATGGAGACGTCAGCTGTTTAAGAAACATCACTAAAAACTACCCGATCAAACATATGGTTAAACTGACAACAATAAACTACTTGCCTTTGCAGAATGCCTACTTCAGGCTATCTGGGATGGATATTAACAGTTGGTAACCTGCTTTTATCGCCAAAAATTAGCTACTCAAGATTGACTAGAAACCTGCTCAATCTGGCATTGCAGAAAGGAAAGGGAAATACCCTTCAACAATGTTTTCGCATTGGGATATTCCTGTGCATAATATCCCTCAAAGATCCCGAGTGTTTTTCAACCTTTTTTTGCGTTGAAAAAATTCGGAGGCACACCACCAGCAGAAATCATTAAAAACTAAACTCAGTTGACAGTAAAAAGTCGTTGTCGCAATTTTTGGATTTGACTTAAAACCATAACCAAGCATGCATCAATATAGCTCTTGTCTCAAAGTAGGTGTACTGTCACATCACACCATGACTTATTTTGAGTTTTTTGCGGTTTTCCTGTGTGTAGTGTTTTAGTTCTTGTCCTGCGCTCCTGTTTTGGTGTCTTTTTCTCTTTTTTTGGTATTTTCCTGTTGCAGTTTCATGTCTTCCTTTGAGCGATATTTCCCGCATCTACTTTGTTTTAGCAATCAAGAATATTTCAGTTGTTTTTATCTTTTGTGGGGACATTGTTTATTGTCATGTCATGTTCGGATGTACATAGTGGACGCCGCCTTTGCTCCACAGTAAGTCTTTGCTGTCGTCCAGCATTCTGTTTTTGTTTACTTTATAGCAGTTCAGTTTTAGTTTCGTTCTGGATGGCCTTTCCAAAGCTTCAATGCCTTTACACTCTTATGCCACCTACTGATATGGACGAGAATTACACGGTTACTCTGCGGAGCTCTAGACAGCACCGACACTCAACAACAACACATAATTTGCAGACTATAATTACTGGTTTTCAAAAAATATTTTTAACCCAAATAGGTGAAATTAGATAATCTCCCACGGCACACCAAACTGTATCTCATGGCACACCAGTGCTATGAGACACTGCCCTAGGGTACCTAGTACTCTGTTTGGTTTGATTGATTGATTGAAACTTTTATTAGTAGATTGCACAGTGAAGTACATATTCCGTACAATTGACCACTAAATGGTAACACCCGAATACGTTTTTCAACTTGTTTAAGTCGGGGTCCACTTAAATTGATTCATTGGTATAGCAGTGTTTTTCAACCACTGCGCCGCGGTACACTAGTGTGCCGTGAAATACAGTCTGGTGTGCCGTGGGAGATTATGTAGTTTCACTTAATTGGGTTAAAAATATTTTTTGCACACAAGTAATTATAATCCGTAAATAATGTGCTGTTGTTGAATGTATGTGCTGTCTGGAGCTCGGCGGAGTAACCGTGTGATACTCTTCCATATTAGTAGGTGGCAGCAGGTAGCTAATTGCTTTGTAGATGTCGGGAACACGTTGTGTCATGATCACAATATGCAAACGACAGCGGGAGGCAGCGTGCAGGTAAAAAGGTATCTAATTCTTAAACCAAAAATAAACAAAAGGCAAGAGTCGCTTAGAAAAGGCATTGACGCTTAGGCATGGCTATGCAAAACCAAACTAAAACTGATCTGGCTGCAAAGTAAGCAAAACACAAAATGCTGGACGACAGCAAAGACTTACAGCGTGTGGAGCAGCAGACGGCGTCCACAAAGTACATCCGTACATGACATGACAATCAACAACAAAATAGGAGCGCAAGACAAGAACTAAAACACTACACACAGGTAAACAGTAAAAAAAAAATAAGTCACGGCGTGATTTGACAAGTCGTGACAGTACACCTACTTTGAGACAAGAGCTATAGTGATGCATGGTCTGTTATGGTTTAAATTCATATCCAATAATTGCGAGAATGACTTTTTTATCGTCAATATCGGCGACTTCGTTTCATTGTATTAATGATTTCTGCTTGTGGTGTGCCTCAGGATTTTTCCTATGAAAAAAATGTTCCTTGGTTTAAAAAAAGGTTGGAAAAACACTGTGTTATAGTATTGGTATGCGTGATAATATTTGTAAATGCAACACTGCAAACTTTTACACAGGAGATTATGCACTACTACTGTAATGGTTGTGTTGCTGCACTGGGAGTTTTGACGCTCCCAAATGGGGTTTAATGGTTTTAAATGTTAATATGAGAGGTGGACTTGAAGAGGAACAGAAGGTTTAAGCAGATAATCTGACGAGGAGACTGAAACAATGAGCTGGGCTACTTTAGCTTCCTCTCTGCCGCATGCTGTGCTGGCTGTCTGCTGTAAAGCTAACCAGCTCCGGCTAGCGATTACCAGCCAACGTCTTCTATTAACAATAACAAATAATTTCAACAAAAACTTACCGACTTAGCTACTCGCCATTTGCATTCCGGCTCCCCGTCCGTCCATGGCGAGGCACTCCGTTAAAAAGAAGTAGAAGTCACACCATTTGAATCGCACTTGAGACTGGAGAAAAGCCCCAAAGACATGCACCCGCAGGAGAGGAGGGGAGGCCGGGGCGATTCACTGGACTTGTGCCGTCTCAAGTGGAGATAACGTCGGCGTCAACAGCGAAGACGACCCGAGCCCGGAGGGGGGAGACATGATGGAGGCGCGACAACACAGCCCGCGACTCTCCGCCAATTAGTCCCCGCGGCGAATATAGCTCTCCACTCGGGTTTAATTCCTCCGTATTCGCCGTTTGCGAGTGAACGGCGCGGTAGTTTCTTGGTGTGGGAACTGATACAATGTAGCCAGGCAGCAGCAGCAGCAGCAGCAGGAGGAGCCGCCGGGAACACCTGGAGAGGAATTCCGCGCGGATTGAACTCGGGGAGAAGACCCGGAAGTGGATCATCCAGGAAGGAGGAGTCACGTGGTCAGCCAGATAACATCATCATCATTAATTAATTAGTTACCAACTTTGCTGAACTGCATTGATTTTGCATCACCCATCCATAAATACATACTATTTGTCCTCATTAGGCGGCCAATACTGCAAATAAAGTAAATACATTCATTGTTATTCTTCTACAGCCTTTTCACAGGATAGGATAGGAGTCCCCAAAATCCGTCCCGCGGGAAGTCCCAAGTTAAAAAAATAAATAACTACTTTTTTTCTTCAAATTATAATTAAAAAAAAAAAATCTGTGCTTTGTAATCTATTTTCTACCGCTTGTTACTCTCAGTGTCTCCTAGCCGTTCAGGCAAATCATCCATCCATCCATCCATCCATCCATCCATCCATCTTCTTCCGCTTGTCCGAGGTCGGGTCGCGGGGGCAGTAGCCTAAGCAGGGAAGCCCAGACTTCCCTCTCCCCAGCCACTTCGTCCAGCTCCTCCCGGGGGACCCCGAGGCGTTCCCAGGCCAGCCGGGATATATAGTCTTCCCAACGTGTCCTGGGTCTTCCCCGTGGCTTCCTACCTGTCGGACGTGCCCTAAACACCTCCCTAGGGAGGCGATCGGGTGGCATCCTGACCAGATGCCCGAACCACCTCATCTGGCTCCTCTCGATGTGGAGGAGCAGCGGCTTTACTTTGAGCTCCCCCCGGATGACAGAGCTTCTCACCCTATCTCTAAAGGAGAGCCCCGCTCTCATTTCGGCCGCTTGTACCCGTGATCTTGTCCTTTCGGTCATGACCCAAAGCTCATGACCATAGGTGAGGATGGGAACGTAGATCGACCGGTAAATCGAGAGCTTTGCCTTCCGGCTCAGCTCCTTCTTCACCACAACATATCGATACAGATCGGTGCGGCGTCTTCAGGCAAATCATATTGTCTAAAAATGCATTTTCCCATCGATAACGTGACATCATCGCGCTCGAAATATATATATTTTAAAGTACCAACGATTGTCACACACACACTAGGTGTGGTGAAATTTGTCCTCTGCATTTGACCCATCCCCTTGTTTACCCCCTAGGAGGTGAGGGGAGCAGTGGGCAGCAGCAGTGGCCGCGCCCGGGAATAATTTTTGGTGATTTAACCCCAATTCCAACCCTTGATATATATATATATATATATATATATATATATATATATATATATATATATATATATATGTTAGGTCAGGAAAAAACACAGAGGCTATATCATCCCTACAAGCCTGTTTTGCAGGTTTAAAAAATAATAATACAAAAAAAAAATAAAGATACAAATAAAATAAAAAAATATTTATATATGTATAGTCAAGGTTTCTGTGGTTTATCCGTTATACAGTGCTCAATACCGGGGTAGAGCGGAATATACGTTAGGTCAGGAGAAAACACAGAGGCTATATCATCCCTACAAGCCTGTTTTGCAGGTTTAAAAAATAATAATACAAAAAAAAAATAAAAATACAAATAAAAAATATAAATATATATATATATATATATATATATATATATATATATATATATATATATATATATATATATATATATATAGTCGAGGTTTCTGTGGTTAATCCGTTATACAGTGCTCAATACCGGGGTAGAGCGGAATATACTGAAAAAATAAAAAAAATAAAAAATAAATAAATAAATATGTGTATATATATATATATATATATATATATATACATATAGGTTTCTGTGGTTTATCTGTTATACAGTGCTCTATACCGAAGGTAGAGCGGAATATACAGGGAAATTTGTGAAACAGGCTTGTAGGGATAATATAACCTCAGTGTTTTTTCCTGACCTAACGTTAATTCCGCTCTACCCCGGTATTGAGCACTGTATAACGGATGAACCACAGAAATCTCGACTATATATATACAGCCAGGCCCCCAGCCCATTTTTTTTAACCCAATGCAGCCCCCGAGTCAAAAAGTTTGGGGACCCCTGCAATAGGAATATCCCACAATGCGGAAATTATGTGGTGGCAGTGCAGATACAAAAAAAAATGCTCAAAAAAATGAGGTAAAACACGCCTGTAAACAAAAGGGAAACATCAAAGAAAGCAAAGGAAATGAAAGACATGAGATGAGCAGAGCTGATGCAACCAGCTGGCAATTCAGCAGCGCCAGTTCTAGATACAACTACAAAAGTAAAACACAACAAAAAAACAAACAAATTGCAATAAATACCGTATTTTCCAAACTATAGAGCGCATATAGCCGCACCCACTGAATTTTAGGGGGAAACTTTTTTTTTCTCATACACTACGTTGTGAAATGAGTTATTTACACAAAAATATTTTGTAAATGTTTATTTACATACCTTAATCGTTTCCAAACGATGTCTGTAACACGGCAGTAAAACAGCTGATCAAACAAAACAGAAGTCATCGTCATGGACCCACTAGCTGCGGAAGCTTGCTATATATTCAGCTAAACAGACACAATAACGCCACAGTGACGTTTGGGTGAGTTTACTGCCAATTTTGTGAAAATGAAACAATATAAAACGAATGCCGTTGTAAGTTAATAATACTAACACAGACACTTTAAAACATGTCAGCATTTTAGCTAATGCTAACTATGCTAGTGTCATTACGTAACAATAGCACGTACAAATATGCATGAAAACACTCCTACAGACATCACACATGGGACGGTTTAGTACGTATTAACAGTTTTAGTTATATTGTAAAAACGTATTAACATTTTTAGTTATATTGTAAAACTTACAAGTGTTGCTTGGAGTAATGAATGAAGAATCCATACGAGTAGAAACGCTATGGATGGCGCGAAGACTGAACGGCACTCTGGTTGAAAAAGAAAAGAAAAAAAACACTACAGGTACACGGAAGGACACTGCAGCACCTGTAGTGAGTAAACTTGTTCAAAAGATGACGTCATAGCACAAACAATAAAACACCTTCTCAGCGTATTTGCTTGTTTTTTTGGGAACTTTTTATTATGGCCATCAGCGAAGAAAAATGCATAAAATAGCCGCAGAGATCAAAATGTAGGAAAGAAGTAGTGGCTTATAGTAGGGTAACGCATATTGCACACATACGATTGCACCATGCACAGACTACCAACGCAACAAAACAATAACACCATTTCAACACCCATATAGACTGTGGTGGCCTCTGCGGTGCATCGTCTGCTGAGGTGGGTTGGGAAGACGGCCAGAAACAGGAACAGACCCAACAAAGCAACCAAGATAGGCGACTCCGTCCTAGTCTGCCCACTAGCTCTCGGCCAATGTCCGGCCCGCACGGATGAACGGGAATCCGTAGTGTCCGATACGTGCTCATATCAGCCAGGGCTCCGTGAAGCTCGTCCATCCGGATGCTCAGCGCTAGCTCCGCGGCTCCTCCTCCGGTCTCTGTACGCGGGCTCCGGCGTGGCAGAGAGCCACAGCTGGTCCCCGGTGCAAACATGGCTATGGCCAAAAGGCTCCCCCAGGCAGATCCAAAAGTTCACAAAAAAGCAGCCCAGAAGTCAGGAAAGGGCCCCTCCTTGTTGCGCAGTCCCAAAGGAGCACTGACCAAAAGGCAAAAACCACATGAAAACAAGAGGGAACATCAAGAACACAAAGGAGGATAACTAAGAACACAGAACTCCTGCAACCAATGCCATCTTGGAAAAAAAACAACCAAAACAGCATTGAATGAAATATATGTTTTTATGAACAAATTCTGAATAATATTTAATACAGTCGTCACCACATTGCATTTTTTAGGTGACCTATTGCGCAAAACCAACTTTTCTTACCTATAGTACCTGTTGTGTATTTGGGATCTGCATAAGTCCTTAAAAGTTCAAATCAAACTCTGAATGCATAGATGAGATATTTAGAAAACAAATATCTTGCCTTCCTTCCTCCTTTCTCCTTCCTGCCCCATTTGTGACGTTTTTCCCACTGCTGACATCAGCGGATATCTCCAAGCAGTGCCAGCCCAAGCCTCCATGGGGCCCTAAGCAAAATTTGATTTTGGGGCCCTCTATTTCTGCCAATAATATTGATTGATCATTCACACAGCTACTATAAACTCATTGCGGCTCTGGCAGTGTTGTTTACATTATCCTATTGTCAGCCTGGCATGTCTTTACAAATGACATGTCATTTATAAAGATATGGGGGTGGCCCAGTTAAGAACATAAATAATACCAATGAATGAACGAATGATGTCCAGAGTGCCACATATGGTTCCTAATCTTAAAATGTAGAAAACATTCAGCTACAAGAGTGGCCTGGGGTTGAACAGTCCAAGTGATAAAGCTTTGTATTTACAGTAAAAGTGTCATCTTGTCTCATCAGTCTTGTACATATTAGTCTTTAATTACTAGTTTATATTTTTAGTTAATTGTTCATATTTAATGTTTACTTTGTACAAAGAGAGCGCAGTCTACTGAAGTTAAATTCCATGTGTGTTAAACATATCTGGACAATAAAGCTGATTCTGATTCACTTTATTATTTTTGGTAACAAAAACCTGAAACAGCAATGTGCAAAAATGTTGACCTAAAATTGTGTTTTTGTACAATAATATATCTTTGATCATTTAGAAATCATCAGTCATGCAAAAAATAAAAAATAATATTTTTTTGTTAATTGCTTTTGGGGGCCCCCTGGTGGCCGCGGTGCCCTAAGCAAGCGCTTAGTACGCTTATGTCTCCAAGTATGGTAGAGATTTACCCGAGGAGCTTTGCGCGAGTCCGCCATTGATATCAATGGGTTTCAATCATAAAAATGTCTAAATGAAGTAAAAATAACAATACTACAGTAATATTGGCAACGAGAGGAGTCCAAACCAACCATGATGCGGTGTTCAGTATCGTGGCCACTGATTGGCTAAGCCTCAGGAAGCAATACTATATTGAATGAAAAGAGTATAAAAGTGACTAAAAGGTGTTATTTCGTGTCTAGAAGGCTCTCGTAATGTTTAAAAACATATTGAGAAGGTATTAAACTGTTTTCTATACTCTAAATATGAGTGATTTTGTTATTTTACTCTTGATTTGAATCAGATTCGGTAATTATATTAAATAATTTGACCTATACTTGGCAGTTTACCAGAATACATCTTGTCAAAGTTAGATCATATTAGGTCTATACTGGCTCACCTGCACTGGCTTCCTGTGAAGATGCAACTTTAAGGTTTTACTACTTACGTATAAAATACTACACGGTCTAGCTCCATCCTATCTTGCCGATTGTATTGTACTATATGTCCCAGCAAGAAATCTGCGTTCTAAGAACTCCGGCTTATTAGTGATTCCCAGAGGCCAAAAACAGTCTGCGGGCTATAGAGTGTTTTCTATTCAGGTTCCAGTACTCTGGAATGCCCTCCCGGTAACAGTTAGAGATGCTACCTCAGTAGAAGCATTTAAGTCCCATCTTAAAACTAATTTGTATACGCTAGCCTTTAAATAGACCCATCTTTTAGACCAGTTGATCTGCCGTCTCGTTTCTGCTCTGCCTCCCTCTCCTGCGTGGAGAGGTTATCAGGTGACCACAGATAATGCGCAAGCTGTTCAAAGTTGGGACCCGTGGTGGACCACTCATCTGTGCATCAGTTGGGGACGTCTCTGTGCTGCTGACCTGTCTCCACTCAAGATGATTCCCTGCTGGCCCCACTATGGACTGGACTCTCACACTATTAACTAGATCCACTTGACATCCATTGCTCCGGTCGCCCGGGGGGGTAGGGTGGAGTGGGGTGTGGAGGGGTCCCACATCTGCGGTCCCCTCCAAGGTCTCTCATTGTTTCCCATTGGGTTGAGTTTTTTCTTGCCCTGATGTGGGAGCTGAGCCGAGGATGTCGTTGTGACTTGTGCAGCCCTTTGAGACATTTGTGATTAAGGGCTATAGAAATAAACTTTGATTGATTGATTGATTGATTGAAAAAAATATGAAAACGTGTGTTCATCACAAAGATTTTTTATCAAGGCTCAGATCAGGCTTATACAAAAATAAATACTTTCCAAATTATTGCAAAAAAAAAAGGGACTCAGAAAAACTGACAAAAATAAAAATGTACATACATTTACACAGTGCTAAAATTAATCAATTCTAACTAACGCAGCAGGCACAAGACATTAAAACAACGTTGAGAACTTGTTGAATTAGGTCCTGATGTTGAGCAACTCAAACCTAAAATTGAAACAACATGCTTTTTGACCACGTTTAATCAATGTTGCGTTCTGACGTTGATTTGACCATTGAAATTTAAATACAACGTTGAAACAACATGCTTTTTGACAAGGTTTATTCAATGTCAGGTTGTGACGTTGATCTGACCGTTTAAATGTGGTAATTTCCCAACCAACATCGTGGATCCAACGTTAGACTTAGACTTAGACTTAGGTTTAGACTTAGACTTAGACAAACTTTAATGATACACAAGGGAAATTGATCCACACAGTAGCTCAGTTACAAAGGATGGAAATGACAATGCAGGTATAAAATAGACAACAAATGTACCATAGTAGCAATATAAAATATGACATATATGTAATATTTACATAATATATGTACAGTATATCAGTGTTTTTCAACCACTGTGCCGCGGCACACTAGTGTGCCGTGAGATACAGTCTGGTGTGCCGTGGGAGATTATCTAATTTCACCTATTTGGGTTAAAAATATTTTTTGCAAACCAGTAATTATAGTCTGCAAATGATGTGTTGTTGTTGAGTGTCGGTGCTGTCTAGAGCTCGGCAGAGCAACCGTGTAATACTCTTCCATATCAGTAGGTGGCAGCCGGTAGCTAATTGCTTTGTAGATGTGGGAAACAGCGGGAGGCAGTGTGCAGGTAAAAAGGTGTCTAATGCTTAAACCAAGAATAAACAAAAGGTGAGAAAAGGCATTGAAGCTTAGGGAAGGCTATGCAGAATGAAACTAAAACTGAACTGGCTACCAAGTAAACAAAAACAGAATGCTGGAGGACAGCAAAGACTTACTGTGGAGCAAAGACAGCATCCACAATGTACATCTGAACATGACATGACAATCAACAATGTCCCCACAAAGAAGGATAAAAACAACTGAAATATTCTTGACTGCTAAAACAAAGTAGATGCGGGAAATATCGCTCTAAGGAAGACATGAAACTGCTAGAGGAAAATACCAAAAAAAGAGAAAAAGCCACCAAAATAGGAGTTCAAGACAAGAAGTAAAACACTCCACACTGGAAAACAGCAAAAAAGTCCAAATAAGTCAGGGTGTGATGTGACAGGTGGTGACAGTGCACCTACTTTGAGACAAGAGCTATATTGATGCATGCTTGGTTATGCTTTAAAGTCATATCCAACAATTGCGACAACGACTTTTTACTGTCAACTGAGTTTAGTTTTTTAATGATTTCTGCTGGTGGTGTGCCTCCGCATTTTTTCAACGCAAAAAAATGTGCCTTGGCTCAAAAAAGGTTGAAAAACACTGCAGTATATGATATATACTGATATATTAAATTATATTATATGTTTATATCATATATACAATATATAACAATTACCATGTACAATATTACAGTATATGTAACAGCTGCAGCATAAAATAGAGAGTCGATCCAGCAGAAAATAGACATTATAAACAAAGAGAAGTAGCTAACATGTCAGGTGTCAGGTAATAGACAGATATCATCTATTGATGTATGGCGAGTGATTAGACAGCTGGATGGAGTGCGGAATGAAGGAGTTCTTGAATTGAACACTGTGGGAACGAAGCTGAAGGAGCCTGTTGGTGTATGAACTCTGCTGTCCCTCAATTGTCTGGTGGAGTGGGTGGGCAGGATTGTCCATGATGGCCAGCAGTTTGTCCAGTGTCCTCCAGTCCCTCACTGACACAAACGCCTCCAACTGCGTGCCAATAGTTTGGCCGGCTTTCCGGATCAGTTTGTCAATCCGGTTTAAGTCCATTTTGCTGGTGCTGCTCCCCCAACAAACCACTGCAAAGTACAGGGCGCTGGCCACAACAGACTGAAAAAAGATCTCCAACAGCTTGCTGCACACATGAAAGGACCTAAGCTTCCTCAGGAAAAAGAGTCTGCTCATGCCCTTCTTGTATACAGCTTTGCTGTTGTCCTTCCAGTCCAGCCTGCTGTTCAAGTGGACTCCCAGGTACTTGTACTGCCCCACTACTGCCACCTCCCGGCCCTGGATCTTGATGGGCTCCACCGGGGTCATTCTCTTCTTCTAGACATCAACGTTGTCTCAATTTACAAACAAAATTATTTTGCAACGCTGTTTCAAAGTCAGTTTCATGTCTAATGAATGTTGTGTCAATGTTTTTTTCCTGCGGGTATATTAATAGTAAATAAGGAAAATTATTTTGTTTACTAAACTGTCAATAAAATGTAGGTGTAAATGAAAATACAGATTCACCACGCTGGTCATAATTTTTGCGCTTAAGAAACTTCTATGTGACTTTAGGGTTCGACTTCTTTCTGTTTGAGATAGTCATTACTGCCACAGGTGGTGGAAAAGTGCATTACAACTGAGTACGGCCCACAGCTGAGAAATAGATTGGCGGCCCAACAATGGTTAAGAAACCATGTATTATTTGGTATGATAATTATGATGAAACTTTTTCAAAACATCCTTCTGTACTGTTCCACATGTTTCTTCACTATGCTTTCTGCAACCAACCGGACCAAACTCACACGCATTACGAACACAGCAGCTAAAATCATCGGCCTACCCACACCCAACATCTCAGATCTAAACCACAGGTCCATCATTCGACTGGCAAACACAATAGTCCAGGATATCACTCACCCACTACACCAATACATCATCCCACTACCATCATGGCGCAGGTACAGAACCATCAAATCCCAGAGGGCAGGCCCGGCCCTAACCAATCTGGCGCCCTAGGCAAGATTTTAGGTGGCGCCCCCCCACATCGGCAGTGAAAAAGTTAAAGTTAAAGTACCAATGATTGTCACACACACACTAGGTGTGGCGAAATTATTCTCTGCATTTAACCCATCACCCTTGATCACCCCCTGGGAGGTGAGGGGAGCAGTGGGCAGCAGCGGTGGCCGCGCCCGGGAATCATTTTGGTGATTTAACCCCCAATTCCAACCCTTGATGCTGAGTGCCAAGCAGGGAGGTAATGGGTCCCATTTTTTTATAGTCTTTGGTATGACTCGGCCGGGGTTTGAACCCACAACCTACCGATCTCAGGGCGGACACTCTAACCACTAGGCCACGGAGTAGTGTATATATATATATATATATATATATATATATATATATATATATATATATATATATATATATATATATATATATATATATATATATATATATATATATATATATATATATATATATATATATATATAAGTGTATATACTCACAAGAAACCGAATAGCTTTGTCTTTGACCTTTTTTTTTTTTTACTTACAACTATACCTAATATATAAAGGGGTGGAAAAGTGACTATTACCTGCAGGGCAAACATAGCTAACCAGAAGGCAATAACAATGTAAACAAAAAACAGCTGCTTAAAAGGTCTAATACAAATGTCCCTGAAAAATGTAAGGTGGGAGTACTGTAATTACCTAACGTTACATTATTATTTTCCATAACAATTTAGCCCCCTCCACAATATTAACCCGACGTTAAAACAGAACTAGCTATTTATTGATTAGCAATTGCCGAATCATGTGACATTAGCTTAATGCTAAAAAGCCGGGTACTATCACATTCTGTAACAGACAAATAATTTCATGTTCGGCTCACCTACCTGCTACCTCTGTCTTTTCTCGTTTCTCCTCCTCTTCTTTTCTCTTTTTTCTTCCCTGGGCACCTGACAGTTTTGGCCGTTTTGACATCTTGTATTGATTTTTTGATGTGGTGACGTCCAAAAAGAGTCATGATACGGGAAGGGAGGGGGCGCACCGTGCGGGGGGAGAGGGGGGGGGAGGGGGCGTAATGTTGTAGCAAATAATATTTCTATTAAATAGGCTTTACTTTGCATTTTAATTAACGTGGGATTATTTTTTGTATTTAGAAATAATAGTACCAACTTTTTCTTTTTTCTTTTTTTTTCTCCAACATTTGTGGCACTGGCGTGGCGCCCCCTGATGGACGGCGCCCTTAGCATTTGCCTATACGGCCTATGCCACGGGCCGGCCCTGCCGGAGGGCCCGCCCTAAACAGCAAGCCCGGCCGACCCGTGTGACAAGCCTGTAAATGGTGTTGGTCATGTATGATGTCTAAATCTAAATCTAAACAGGTTACAGGTTTGAAAAGCTCCTTCTAGCTGCATGGAGATGGCCTAAAAACGTCTTTAAAAAAATGGATTCAGATAAAAATAAAAATAAAAGAACTTTAAGGAACAGATTTTTGAAAGCAAAGAATCGCGAATCAACTTCTTTGTGCGTCCCAAATAGGATTTGTCCAAGAATTAGGGAATCGCGGTCTATAGCCTGGAAATTACGGTAGTTTGCGACTTGATTGATTGATTGAAACTTTTATTAGTAGATTGTACAGTACAGTACATATTCCGTACAATTGACCACTAAATGGTAACACCCGAATAAGTTTTTCAACTTGTTAAGGTCGGGATCCACGTAAATCAATTCATGGTACAAATATATACTATCAGCATAATGCAGTCATCACACAAGTTAATCATCAGAGTATATAAATTGAATTATGTACATTATTTACCATTGATTGATTGATTGATTGAGACTTTAATTAGTAGATTGCCCAGTACTGTTCATATTCCGTACAATTGATCACTAAATGGTAACACCCGAATAAGTTTTTCAACTTGTTTAAGTCGGGGTCCACTTAAGTCAATTAATGGTACAAATATATACTATCATCATAATGCAGTCATCACACAAGTTAATCATCAGAGTATATACATTGAATTATTTACATTATTTACAATCCGGGGGGTGGGATGTGGAGGGAGTGTGAGGGGGGCAGGGGGGGGGGTTAGGTTTGGTTGATATCAGCACTTCAGTCATCAACAATTGCATCATCTGAGAAATGGACATTGAAACAGTGTAGGTCTGACTTGGTAGGATATGTACAGCTAGCAGTGAACATAGTGAGTTCAGAAAGCATAAGAACAAGTATACACATTTGATTATTTACATTTGATTATTTACAATCCGGGGAGGTGGGATGTGGTGGGGGGAGAGTGTTAGTCTAAGGCAATGGTTCTTAACCTGGGTTCGATCGAACTCTAGGGGTTCGGTGAGTCGGCCTCAGGAGTACGGCGGAGCCTCCGCCGCTGAGGTCAAGACACACCCAACTCATCGTGTAAATAAAAACTTCTCCCGATCGGCGTATTATGGATACCCCCAAACAATTTTCCATCGGATTTGCAGGTGTGTAATTTGTTGTGAGTCCATGCACTGTGTTTGTGTTGTTCTTTGAACAAGGTGATGTTCATGCACGGTTCATTTTGTGCACCAGTAAAAAAACATAACTTTGTCTTGAATTCAATTTATTTTTCACTAAAGAACGGTTCGGTGAAGGCGCATATGAAACTGGTGGGGTTCGGTATCTCCAACAAGGTCCAGAATCACTGGTCTAGGGTTGAAGTTGCCTGGAAGTGTTCTTTTAGTGTAGCTTTGAAGGAAGATAGAGATGCACTTTCTTTTACACCTGTTGGGAGTGCATTCCGTATTGATGAGGCATAGAAGGAGAATGAGTTATAGTTACGACACGTAATAAATGATAAATAAATAAATGATAAATGGGTTATACTTGTATAGCGCTTTTCTACCTTCAAGGTACTCAAAGCGCTTTGACAGTATTTCCACATTCACCCATTCACACACACATTGATGGCGGGAGCTGCCATGCAAGGCGCTAACCAGCAGCCATCAGGAGCAAGGGGTGAAGTGTCTTGCCTAAGGACACAACAAACATGACTAGGATGGTAGAAGGTGGGGATTGAACCCCAGTAACCAGCAACCCTCCGATTGCTGGCACGGCCACTCTACCAACTTCGCCACGCCGTCCCCATGTTTGGCCGTAGGATGACCGAGACGAAATACAGGGCAAAAAAAAAATGTGTCGAACAAAAACCGAGGTAAGACTGTAGCTCAAAATGATTGGAATGGCAAACAGGGAAATCCAGCGATCAAACATGATGTTGACTTATTAATCACTTCCATGCCCACTATTTACACACCTTTGCCTCCCTGACCCGCGTTCTAATATTAGCACATCTCACGGAAGAAAACCCGTGCGGGAACGTCTCCCATAAAAAGAACCTTTCAGATACTTCAGCACTCCGACCCCTCAATCCGCCACGAATAAGCTTTCATGTTTGGCAGCTTCAAACACCACTGAGGCTTTAACTCGTTGTCCCCTCTCAGTTTCCCAGGCAACAAGAATATGATAATGTTGCCTCTGACATGACAGAGGGAATCATCTTGCTAACAAACACAGACAACAGGCACACAGAGAGGACGAGGGGGGGGATGAGGAGGGAGGGCGGAATTAATGGACTCATTTTCACACAGAGGGGGGAAGAAGAAGAAGAAGCAGCAGTTGCTCACCATCCTCCATCTTGCTCCTCTATTGCCTCAAATGCATTCCTGCTGGCAGGCACACTCTCGCCTTCCCAAGGGAGCTGGCAGCCTCCAAAGGCGGGCTAAGTAACAAGTCGGACTGCAGGGGACACGTTTCTGGTGGCCCTTGCGAGGCTCCGAAGCGAGTCGTCTTCCTTCCCCGACTCCCAAGCAGGCAGACATGTGTTTTCCATCAGCGCCAAAGACCTAATCAGGCAGCCATGTGGAATCCTCACAAGGGCTGGCTCCGTATTCCTCTTTCCATGACTCTATAAACGACACGTCTGAATTAAAGGTTTCGCGTCGGCGCGGGCGAAAACGCTCACGGTGGGTTTTTGCTGCGGCGTGATTATACTTTTCAGCTGCTTCACCAGGACCAATTGATCCTCCCAGCGCTGATTGATAGGAAGAAGGGCAGATTTCTGCCTCTTTGTTGTTATTCACTTACAAGCCATCCCCGGAGCTCTGGGGACGCTAACGTGCGAAAGACTGATGGTTCCCACAGGCTGCAGCCTTAATGACAATGGGAGCAGCAGCAGGTTCATATTCATGCTAGCGAGAGGGATGTCTCCGCCATCCACGTGATTGATCTCAGGGAAATTAGGTAGCGACACTCCGGTGCTTCCCTGTGTGCAAATGTACACGCTCCACTGTAACGCGATACTGCAGAGCAAAGTGTTGCGATTGTTTGCTCAGACGACGGCTAATCTGGGTTGATGCACGGAATAATTCACAGGGGATTACGACACATGCATAACAGGACGTGATTAAAAGGCAGGATATTTATGAGAGTGTAAATGATGATGGAGGGGGGGGGGAAAAAGCACTTGAGGGTGACGCCGAACAAAATAGAGCTAATGCAGTCGTGCCTCGTTTGTCGCGGTTAGTTGGTACCAGACATGATCTTAGTCAACGCATTTTCGCAGAGTAGGAAACAGTGGAACCTAGGGTTGTGCCAATACCTGGGACCACAGAGCTAAGGATTTTTGGGGGGATTTCTGGTTGTTTGTGAGGGCACCGGGCAGCACGGTGGAAGAGGGGTTAGTGCGTCTGCCTCACAATACAAAGGTGCTGAGTAGTCTGGGGTTCAATCCCAGGCTCGGGATCTTTCTGTGTGGAGTTTGCATGTTCTCCCCGTGACTGCGTGGGTTCCCTTCGGGTACTCCGGCTGCCTCCCACCTCCAAAGACATGCACCTGGGGATAGGTTGATTGGCAACATTACAAATTGGTCCTAGTGTGTGAATGTGAGTGTGAATGTTGTCTGTCTATCTGTGTTGGCCCTGCGATGAGGTGGCGACTTGTCCAGAGTGTACACCGCCTTCCGCCTGATTGTAGCTGAGATAGGCTCCAGCACCCCCCGTGACCCCAAAGGGAATAAGCGGTAGAAAATGGATGGATGGATGGATGTGAGGGCATCATAGTGGCTTCTGAGTGTGTTGGCAGAGCAGCGCTTACAGCACAGTTCAACCTGTTGTTTTAGCTTGTTGATAAATACAAAGTTGATCCATCACCCTATTGTTGTGTGTGTTAGACACACAGTACTGTACAGCAGTGGTCCCCAACCTTTTTTGAGCCAAGGCACATTTTTTGCGTTGAAAAAATCCAGAGGCACACCACCAGCAAGAATCATAAACTCAGTTGACAGTAAAAAGTCGTTGTCGCAATTGTTGGATATGACTTTAAACCATAACCAAGCATGTATCACTATAGCTCTTGTCTCAAAGTAGGTGTACTGTCATCACCTGTCACATCACACCCTAACTTATTTTGAGTGTTTTGGTTGTACTCCTGTGTATAGTGTTTTACTTCTTGTCTTGCGCTCCTATTTTGGTGGCTTTTCCTCTTTTTTTGGTATTTTCCTGTAGCAGTTTCATGTCTTCCTTTGAGTGATATTTCCCGCATCTATTTTGTTTTAGCAATCAAGAATATTTCAGTTGTTTTTATCGTTCTTTGTGGGGACATTGTTGATTGTCATGTCATGTTCGGATGTACATTGTGGACGGCGTCTTTGCTCCACAGTAAGTCTTTGCTCCACAGTAAGTCTTTGCTATCGTCCAGCATTCTGTTTTTGTTTACTTTGTAGCCAGTTCAGTTTTAGTTTCGTTCTGCATAGCCTTCCCTAAGCTTCAATGCCTTTTCTTAGGGGCACACACCTTTTGTTTATTTTTGGTTTAAGCATTAGATACCTTTTTACCTGCACACTGCCTCCCGCTGTTTCCGACATCTACAAAGCAATTAGCTACCTGCTGCCACCTACTGATACGGAAGAGTATTACATGGTTACTCTGCCAAGCTCTAGACAGCACCGACACTCAACAACAACACATCATTTGCAGACTATAATTACTGGTTTGCAAAAAATATTTTTAACCCAAATAGGTGAAATTAGATAATCTCTCACGGCACACCAGACTGTATCTCACGGCACACTAGTGTGCCACGGCACAGTGGTTGAAAAACACTGCTGTACAGCACATTGTATTGTGTTCGCAGTGTACACATTTTTACCAAAACATGGATTTTTGTCCTAAAAAGGAACCCATTATTCATATTTACATTGTTTCTTATGGCGAAATTTGCTTCACTTTACACACTGTAAATCCAATATTTTCATGGAGTCTAAAACAGTGGTTCTTAACCTGGGTTCGATCGAACCCTAAGGGTTCGGTGAGTCCGGGTCGGGGTTCGGCGGAGGTCAAGACACACCCGACTCATCGTGTAAATAAAAACTTCTCCCTATCGGCGTATTTCGGATACGGAAACAGCTGACTGATTTGCAGGTGTGTAATTTGTTGTGAGTTTATGCACTGTGTTGGTTTTGTTGTTTGAACAAGGTGATGTTCATGCACGGTTCATTTTATGCACCAGTAAAGAAAACATGGTAACACTTTAGTATGGGGAACATATTCACCATTAATTAGTTGCTTATTAACATGCAAATTAGTAACATATTGGCTCTTAACTAGTCATTATTAAGTACTTATTAATGCTTATTCAGCATGGCCTTATTATAACCCTAACCCTGGCCCTAACCCTCTAACCCATGGGCGTCAAACTCTGGCCCGCGGGCCAAATTTGGCCCGCCGTGTAATTTCATTTGGCCCTTGAGGCAATATCAAATTAACATTAAGCTGGCCCGCCGGTATTATACAGCATACTTGGTCAACAGCCATACAGATCACACTGAGGGTGGCCGTATAAACAACTTCAACACTGTTACAAATATGCGCCACACTGTGAACCCACACCAAACAAGAATGACAAACACATTTCGGGAGAACATCCGCACCGTAACACAACATAAACACAACAGAACAAATACCCAGAACCCCTTGCAGCACTAACTCTTCCAGAATGCTACAATATACACCCCCCGCTACCACCAAACCCCGCCCCCCCAGCCCTTCCCCCGCCCTCCAAGTTAATGTTGATATTTACCTCAGAAGGCTGCAAATAGAAAAGAGGCATTACATTTTTTATTTAAATTTTATTTAATATACCATTGATGTTTTTTTGTTAGTTTTTTGAAAATTGATTTTGCAGTATTAATTTATACAAGCGTTGCTTGTTCCATATTCAGCGTTAAAGCAAATCAGTGTAGCAAACTGAGCAATAATTAACGTTTTATTCATGCACTTTCTCTTGCTACTTCAAGGCTTGAATGTTTGATTCATTCATTATTGTTATTTTATTTTCAAATGTATTATTAGCCTGTGGAAAAAGTTTATTTTGATATTTGCCTCAGAAAACTGCAAATAGAAAAGAGGCATTACATTTTTATTTACATTTTATTTGATATGCCATTGATATTTTTTAATTATTATTAATATTATTTGAAACTCGATTTTGCATGTCACTATAAAGTTATATAAGCCTTGCTTGTTCAATATTCCATGCAAAACTTGTTTGGGTCCCTATTAAAAGGTTAATTTGTTCAACCTTGGCCCGCGGCTTTGTTCAGTTTTAAATTTTGGCCCACTTTGTATTTGAGTTTGACACCCCTGCTCTAACCCAAACTCTAACCCTCACCAAATAACTCTAAATTAAGTCTTTGTTACTGAGAATATGTTCCCCATACCAAAGTGTTACCAAAAACTTTGTCTTGAATTTGAAAAAAAAACATTTTATTTTTCACTAAAGAAGGGTTCGGTGAATGCGCATATGAAACTGGTGGGGTTCGGTACCTCCAACAAGGTTAAGAACCACTGGTCTAAAATGACTGTCAAAGTGTGTGTTTTTTTTTTAATGGCCGTCAAAATGTGTTTCTTTTTTTTTTAATCATCCACATGCCAACACACCAACTTAAAAGTTTCCTGTGTTTTATATTATTTCCCAACCAATGCTTTATTTTTTGTTTTACTTCCTGTTTGCCATTGTTTACCAGGTGTATAGGCCCGCCTGTAAAAAAAAATTGCTTGAAAAAACCATGCTAATGTTAACATGCTAAAATTAGCATGCCAGCAATTGGCTGACATTGTCAAGACCCACTTTTATTCTCTGGCTTATTTAACACCACGTTGTGTTGTCCTCTGTGCTTTTAAAATTCGGATTTCTATTTACTGTTTTAATTGGTTTCACCCCTTAAAATCGTTTTTAATCATATTCATTTTATATTGTTTTTATATTGGTTTTATATATATTTTTATTTTTTGTTTTTATTCAGTCATTGGTGGAGCTAAGGATAATATTTGAATATTGTTTTTAATATTGTTGTGCAGCACTTTGGAAATATTTTGTTGTTTAAATGTGCTATATACCTACTCAGTGGCCTTGTGGTTAGAGTGTCCACCCTGAGATCGGTAGGTTGTGAGTTCAAACCCCGGCTGAGTCATACCAAAAACTATAAAAATGGGACCCATTATACCTCCCTGTTTGGCACTCAGCATCAAGGGTTGGAATTGGGGGTTAAATCACCAAAAATGATTCCCGGGCGCGGCACAGCTGCTGCCTACTGCTCCCCTCACCTCCCAGGGGGTGAACAAGGGGATGGGTCAAATGCAGAGGACAAATTTCACCACACCTTGTGTGTGGGTGTGACAATCATTGGTACTTTAACTTTTTACTTTAACTATATAAATACAGTGGATTGAAAGTGGATTAAAGGATGATTTCGATCAGTTTACAAATGTGGAAGTTTGAAAAATTGTTCATTCATTTCAAATGGGATAGAAACATCCTGGAAAATGTGGGAATTTTTTGGAAGGCAAAAACTGGTAGTTTTCAGGTCATGAAACTTCATGACATATTGAAAGGTGGAATGGTTTCAATCGGATTAAAAATTCCTGTCTGCCTTTGTAAATCCCAGCCACTTTATTACTGGTTTGAGCATCTGCCCTAAGTTTGTTACAAGGAGACTTACCTGCTGGCAATTACTAATCAGGAGGTTTCTTATCATATGCTGTCCCCAATGTTTGTTTTTATTTACCCTAAACAATGCCAGCCCCATCCAGAAAACGATGCTGGATCGTTTGCTTTGGCGCGTATGCTTTTTTTTTTGAGACTTTTATTAGTAGATTGCACAGTACAGTACATAAAAATAAATATAATTCACTTCACTTATTCCGTACAATTGACCACTAAATGGTAACACCCGAATAAGTTTTTCAACTTGTTTAAGTCGGGGTCCACGTTAATCAATTCATGCTGCAGTCATTGCTTTTGTCTGCCGTCTCTGCATCCGGGGGTCACGCTACAGGCTTCGCTTGCACAACCGTGACACTCATGAAACATGAAATAAAAAACCCCGTACAAGTGGAACATCGATTTACGAACTGAATTGGTTCTTGTACAGGGTTCGTAAATGGAAAAGTTTGTATGGTAAAGCAACTTTCTCCTTAAGAAATAAAGTAAATATGAACAAAAGTACATAGTTTAGTACAAGTATGTACACTTTGAACACAATATAAGGAGCTACGCAGTGCTGTATATCAAACAAATATAACAAAGTAATGGATCAGCTTTCTATTTAATAACAAAGTAAAAAAAAAAAAAAAAAAAGCTTAACTGTCCTCGTTTTCAGCCGCCCTGCTGATACGCACACACACTGTCACTAGCCCTGTGGTGCACTCACTGTTTGAAATCACAAAACTAAAAATCAATATTATCGTGTCGATTAATCTTCTTGGGGTTCAGCAGAAGGGAGAGGAAGGTGGAGCTGAGCAGTGTCGACGAGGCTGTGCACACTTCCTGAATGTTTCAAACCACACATTACTTTGTCGTTGCTTTCTTCGGACTCACATTGAACTAGCAGAACTAGAAATATAAAATATTATATTTGGCCGGAAATGGAAGTTTGGCTTGATGAATATATTTTTAACGCTTAATGGCAAGCATAAAAAGCTCAATGTAAGATATAGCGAGGGGCTGTAATGGCATATGTGAGTATTCTTGCCAGTGACTGAACACCAATGAGATCATTTGCTGGATAAATAACCATTTGACTTCATGCTCTCTCTTCCGGTATCAAATTGTTGGGCTGGCGGTTGTTACAAAACATTCCCGTGTCGCCTCATCAATCTCTATACGGTTCCGCATAACAGTCAAGGCGACAAGACCACATTAGAAAGGCTTGCGGCAAACGCGGGTTTGCATTTATGCTCTATCAGACTGCAATAGGCCAGTGGTAATCCAGACTAATCTTGTTATGAATCTGTTACAGTTCCTGCCTCGTAAGAAAACAGCAGCCTGGAAGGAGGTCTTTTACATATTCAAGAGACTGGAGCTTGACAAATCATTGTGTTCACATGTTTGTGACAGAGCGGGCCCTGCAGGCACAGTATCCTCTCTGCTGGTGTTGGAACACTGAGAAGACGACCAGGAGACACCCTTAGGAGGGGCTGATGTGGACACACATTAGATCATTTTAGATGGGGGGCCACCTGGAGACAATTCTACTCCCAAGTGGGCCGTACTGGTAAAATCTTGGCACGATAACTTAGAAATAAAGACAACTTCAGATTGTTTTCTTTGTTTAAAAATAGAACGAGCACATTTTGAAATTGTACAAATTAGACTTAGACTTCCTTTTTATTGTCATTCAAATTTGAACTTCACAGCACAGATAAGAACGAAATTTCGTTACATAAGCTCATGGTAGTGCAGGATAAAAAAAAAAAAAAAAAACTTATTTTATTTATATAGCGCTTTTCTCTAGTGACTCAAAGCGCTTTACATAGTGAAACCCAATATCTAAGTTACATTTAAACTAGTGTGGGTGGCACTGGGAGCAAGTGGGTAAAGTGTCCTGCCCAAGGACACAACGGCAGTGACTACTCAGTGGCCTAGTGGTTAGAGTGTCCATCCTGAGATCGGTAGGTTGGGAGTTCAAATCCCGGCCGAGTCATACCAAAGACTATAAAAATGGGACCCATTACCTCCCTGCTTGGCACTCAGCATCAAGGGTTGGAATTGGGGGTTAAATCACCAAAATGATTCCCGGGCGCAGCCACCGCTGCTGCCCACTGCTCCCCTCACCTCCCAGGGGGTGATCAAGGGTGATGGGTCAAATGCAGAGAATAATCTCGCCACACCTAGTGTGTGTGTGACAATCATTGGTACTTTAACTTTAACTTTAACTAGGATGGCAGAAACGAGGATTGAACCTGCAACCCTCAAGTTGCTGGCACGGCCGCCCTACCAACCGAGCTATACCGCCCCGATTTGAAAAAGACCCAAGGATGTCAGCACAGTAAACAAATCACTAAGAATTAAAAAAGCAACAAGGTGCATATATAAATAAATAAATACATATAAATAATATATAAATATATATATAAAATAAATAAATATAAATATATATAAATAAATAAATAGATTACTGTACAGATAAATATATTGCACTTTTTCACATGCGTCCACGTTTATGGATGTATGTTATATTGTCTTTTTTATTCCAGCGAGTTAATCCTTTTTGGGGGGAGTTGAGGGGATAATTTGGTTTAATTATGATGCGTTCAAGAGTCTTACGGCCTGATGGAAGAAGCTGCTACAGAACCTGGAGGTTCTGCTTCGGAGGCTGCGGAACCTCTTTCTAGAGTCCAGCAGTGAAAACAGTCCTTGGTGGGGGTGGGAGGAGTCTTTGCAGATTTTCTGAGCCCTGGTCAGGCAGCGGCTTTTTGCGATCTCCTGGATAGGAGGAAGAGGAGTCCTGATGATCTTTTCCGCCGTCCTCACCACTTTTTGGAGAGACTTCCAGTCTGAGGCATTGCAGGCTCCAGTCCAGACAGAAATGCAGTTGGTCAGCAGGCTCTCTATAGTGCCTCTGTAGAATGTGGTGAGAATGGGGGGAGGGAGCTGTGCTTTTTTCATCCGACGCAAAAAGTGCATGCGCTGCTGAGCTCTTTTTACAAGGGTTCCGGTGTGTAGGGACCAGGTTATATTGTCAGTTATCTGCACCCCCAGGAACTTGGTGCTGCTTACTATCTCCACTGCTGTGCCGTTGATGAAGAGTGGAGCGTGGCTGGACTGGTGCTTCCTGAAGTCAACGATGATCTCCTTGGTCTTGTTGACATTCAGAACCAGGTTGTTGGTTCTGCACCAGTCAACCAGATGGTTCACCTCCTCCCTGTAGTCCATGTCGTTGTCGTGTCGTCCGCATACTTCACAATGTGGTTAGTAGTGGACCTGGCGCAACAGTCATGGGTCATCAACGAGAACAGCAGCGGACTCAGGACACAGCCCTGGGGGGAGCCGGTGCTCAAATCATAATGTTGTTGTTTTTTTACATATACAGTCGTGGTCAAAAGTTTACATACACTTGTAAAGAACATAATGTCATGGCTGTCTTGAGTTTCTAATCATTTCTACAACTCTTATTTTTTGTGATAGAGTGATTGGAGCACATACATACTTGCCAACCCTCCCGAATTTTCCGGGAGACTCTCGAATTTCAGTGCCTCTCCCGAAAATCTCCCGGGACAACCATTCTCCCAAATTTCTCCCGATTTCCAGCCGGACTTAAGGCACGCCCCTTCCCGGTCCGTGCGGACCTGAGTGAGGACAGCCTGTCGTCACGTCCGCTTGGCCAACCAAAAAGTAACCACAGAATGCTATACCCGTATAGTGTTCTGTGGTTACTTTTTGGTTGGCCAACGGTTTACGTTGTATTGCGCAACCTGACGGCAAGTGTGGGAGTCGGTTCTGAAGTATGAAGTAAAGAGACGTAACTTCGTCACCTCGCCTGGTTATTGACTCCAACCCAAAATATTACACTGCCCATACCTATGCTCCTTTAAAGGCTGTGCTACTGGCTGCAAAGCATTGCACTTTCAAATACAACAATGAGTAGAGGAGTGTTATGTGTGTGTATACGTGTAAATAAATGAACACTGAAATTCAAGTATTTATTTTATTAGTGTGGAAATTGATGTTCTGTGTACCACACACACACAGCAGGCCTAGACAGGAGGAGGACAGAGTGTAGGTACACAGAACATCAGAGGGTCAAATGTGCGAGAAAATGAGAGCAGACAGTGTTGACAAACAATGTTGCAACCTTGTGTGGGAAACACAAGAGTAAAATCCCTGTGGGATGCAGAAACTGGCAGAAAAAAATTCCGTGCAACGTTCAGATGTTTATTGGGATAAGGTAAACATCCGTTCAGTATTTTAACATAAAAGTGTTTGATTGTGAGGCATTAAAAGCCACAAAATGCAACGGGTCCATCAGACCCACAAACGCTGGCTGAGTAACAACAATAAGAACATCACACAATGGTTAAGGAGCATTTTGGAATGATTTAAATCAGTTTAGAAATGTGGAAGTTTGAAAAATTGCCCATTTAATTGGAATGAGAACAGATGTGGGGATTTTCTGGGAATGTGGGAATTTTCGGAAATGGTAGCAGACGTGTCATGAATGAGTCAAACATTTTCTAAGTTGAATCGGATGAAAAATGTAGGAGAAAAAGGGACAAATAGGGCGGAGTAAGGATTAGAATACAATGAATGCGTTTCACAATTAAAAAAGTGTTGGGCATATTTTCATGTTAAGAGTTGCTACATGTGTGGTAATAGGTCGCACCTCATTCGGCGGGGTCGAAGGGTCACGCAGCAAATCAATCCCCTGGCAGCAGCTGAATGTAAGCTATTTGTAATGGAAAATCCATTTTTAATTGAACTCAGCACCGCTCCACTTTCCCCCCATAAAAATAAACTCTTGTCTTGAGCAAATATTTCCATTTGTTGTACGTTGTGGGATAGCAGCTGCTCATTTAGGAAGAGGGAAAAAAAGCCTGACGTCCGCGTCTTAGATCTCAGTTTTAATCATTTGCCTTGAGGGACAATACGTTGCATTCAAATGCTCATGTGCTTCCCTCACAGATGGGCCCTACTTAGACCTCTGCTCTGCAAAGCAACACGCCCACAGAGAGGAGAGGAGAAATTGTGTGTGCACCACTTTGCAAGTCTGTGGAACATCAGTGGCTGTTTGTTTAGTATCTGACACTAAATGCCGACTTAAAACAACATTTAAATAAGCAAATCATCATCAATTCTTGTAGGTGCAGGAGCCTAAATCAGGAGCCGGCAACCAACAACGTTGAAAGAGCCATATTGGAGCAAAAATTATAATAAAAAATCTGTCTGGAGCCGCAAAAAATGAAAAGTGATGAAGGAAACACATGATGTAGGTGTCTATATTAGCTATAATAGCCTACTATCAAAATGACTTTAAAAGTCTTATATAAGTGTTATAATGAAGACAACACATGATGTAAGTGTCTATATTAGCCTACTATCAAAGTGACTTTAAAAAGTCTTTTATATAAGTGTTATAATGAAAGCAACACATGATGTGTCTATAATACTTATATTAGCCTACTATCAAAATGACTTTAAAAGTCTTATATAAGTGTTATGATGAAGGCAACACATGATGTAAGTGCCTATATTAGTTGTATTAGCCTACTATCAAAGTGACTTTAAAAGTCTTATATAAGTGTTATAATGAAGACAACACACAATGTAAATGTCTATATTAGTTATATTAACCTACTATCAAAATGACGTTAAAAGTCTTATATAAGTGTTATAATGAAGGCAACACACGATGTAAGTGTCTATATTAGTTATATTAGCCTACTATCAAAGTGACTTTAAAAAGTCTTTTATATAAGTGTTATAATGAAAGCAACACATGATGTGTCTATATTACTTATATTAGCCTACTATCAAAATGACTTTAAAAGTCTTATATAAGTATTATAATGAAGGCAACACATGATGTGTCTATATTACTTATATTAGCCTACTATCAAAATGACTTTAAAAGTCTTATATAAGTGTTATAATGAAGACAACACACAATGTAAATGTCTATATTAGTTATATTAACCTACTATCAAAATGACGTTAAAAGTCTTATATAAGTGTTATAATGAAGGCAACACACGATGTAAGTGTCTATATTAGTTATATTAGCCTACTATCAAAGTGACTTTAAAAAGTCTTTTATATAAGTGTTATAATGAAAGCAACACATGATGCGTCTATATTACTTATATTAGCCTACTATCAAAATGACTTTAAAAGTCTTATATAAGTATTATAATGAAGGCAACACATGATGTGTCTATATTACTTATATTAGCCTACTATCAAAATGACTTTAAAAGTCTTATATAAGTGTTATAATGAAGACAACACACAATGTAAATGTCTATATTAGTTATATTAACCTACTATCAAAATGACGTTAAAAGTCTTATATAAGTGTTATAATGAAGGCAACACACGATGTAAGTGTCTATATTAGTTATATTAGCCTACTATCAAAGTGACTTTAAAAAGTCTTTTATATAAGTGTTATAATGAAAGCAACACATGATGCGTCTATATTACTTATATTAGCCTACTATCAAAATGACTTTAAAAGTCTTATATAAGTATTATAATGAAGGCAACACATGATGTGTCTATATTACTTATATTAGCCTACTATCAAAATGACTTTAAAAGTCTTATATAAGTGTTATAATGAAGAAAACACATGCTGTAAGTGTCTATATTAGCTATAATAGCCTACTATCAAAATGACTTTAAAAGTCTTATATAAGTGTTATAATGAAGACAACACATGATGTAAGTGTCTATATTAGCGGTATTAGCCTACTATCAAAATGACTTTAAAAGTCTTATATAAGTGTTATAATTAAGGCAAAACATGATGTAAGTGTCTATATTAGCCTACTATCAAAATGACTTTAAAAGTCTTATATAAGTGTTATAATTAAGGCAAAACATGATGTAAGTGTCTATATTAGCCTACTATCAAAATGACTTTAAAAGTCTTATATAAGTGTTATAATTAAGGCAAAACATGATGTGTCTATATTAGCTATATTAGCCTACTATCAAAATGACTTTAAAAATCTTATATAAGTGTTATAATGAAGGCAACACATGATGTAAGCGTCTATATTAGTTATATTAGCCTACTATCAAAATGACTTTAAAAGTCTTATATAAGTGTTATAATGAAGGCAACACATGATGTAAGTGTCTATATTAGTTATATTAGCCTACTATCAAAATGACTTTAAAAGTGTGATATAAGTGTTTTAATGAAGGCAACACATGTTGTGTCTCTAATATGCACCACACTGTGAACCCACACCAAACAAGAATGACAAACACATTTCGGGAGAACATCCGCACCGTAACACAACATAAACACAACAGAACAAATACACAGAACCCCTTGCAGCACTAACTCTTCCGGGACGCTACAATATACACCCCGCGCTCAACTCAACAACAATCTCCCCCCCCAAACACACTTTGGGACTTCAATAATAAATATGGCAGTGCTATGTTGGCACTTTTTTCCATAACTGGAGTTGAAGTTGTGCTCTTATTTTGGAAAACCTTGTTTTTGATTGATTGATTGAAACTTGTATTAGTAGATTGCACAGTACAGTACATATTCCGTACAATTGCCCACTATAAATGGTAACACCCCAATAAGTTTTTCAACTTGTTTAAGTCGGGGTCCACGTTAATCAATTCATGGTAAAGTTACATTGTTTAATGCATCCAGCGGGGCATCACAACAAAATTAGGCATAATAATGTGTTAATTCCACGACTGTATATATCGGTATCGGTTGATATCGGAATCGGTAATTAAGAGTTGGACAATATCGGATATCGGCAAAAAAGCCATTATCGGACATCTCTACTTAGTATAGATTGAAAAGCTTAACGTGTGGCCCCCGGCCTTAATTTGCCCAGGTCTGTCCTATACCTTAACCTTTTCTCAAAATTACCCCATGATCTCGTGGTAATGAATCAATGGTCCTGCTTGTGTCTTAATCTAATTAAAATATCATTTAATTAAGAAACATTACATACCACAGCATGCAGATTATGGTCATCATTTTTCCATGTTGAAAGTGTGACGCGTCACTGACCCATTTCCTTTCCCAAATATTTCCTGTGTGGCATATTAAGAGATGAATGATCTAAAAGAGGTCTCCAGCTGGCATTGCCCCCCCCCCACCCCTGTAAAGACTTCCAAATCCCAGCCTGGAGAGTGGTGGGGGATGGGCCCCGTGCCCTCAGTTCAATCACTAAACACACAAAGCTTACGCACTGGGAAATGACACCAAAACGTGACTCAAGGATACATTTGAAGGGTTGGACACAAAAGGAAAACTGGATTAAGGACTTGCATTTTTCAAGACGTCTTTCATCTAAGGACAGCAAAACCAATTGGTTAAATGTGCACTATTTCATTTTATTAGCAATGCCAAGAAGTACGATCAAACTCTTAGTGCACGCTTCGCTTTTTGTATGATTCGTTTTTCGTACACGATGGTGGTTATCGGTAGGGACGATACATGCTTTAAAATGTAATATCGGAAATGATCGGTATCGGTTTCAAAAAGTAAAATGTATGACTTTTTAAACGCCGTTGTGTACACGGACGTAGAGAGAAGTAAAGAGCGCCAATAAACCTTAAAGGCACTGCCTTTGAGTGCCGGCCCAGTCACATAATATCTACGGCTTTTCACACACACAAGTGAATGCAAATCATACTTGGTCAACAGCCATACAGGTCACACTGAGGGTGGCCGTATAAACAACTTTAACACTGTTACAAATATGCGGCACACTGTGAACCCACACCAAACAAGAATGACAAACACTTTTCGGGAGAACAGCCGCACCGTAACACAACATAAACACGACAGAACAAATACCTAGAAGCCCTTGCAGCACTAACTCTTCCGGGACACTACAATATACACCCCCCGCTACCCCTTCCAAATAAATGGGCAATTTTTCAAATTTCCCCATTTCTAAACTGATTCAAATCGTTCCAAAATGCTCCTTAACAATGTTAGCCAATTGCTAGCATGCTAACTTTTTCATGTTAGCATGCTAACACCAGCATGCAATTTTTTTAACCCCACCCACCTCAACCTCCTCATGCTCTCTCAGGGAGAGCATATCCCAAATTCCAAGCTGCTGTTTTGAGGCATGTTAAAAAAAAAAAGCACTTTGTGACTTCAATAATAAATATGGCATTTTTTTCCATAACTTGAGTTGATTTATTTCAGAAAACCTTGTTACATTGTTTAATGCATCCAGCGGGGCATCACAACAAAATTAGGCATAATAATGTGTTAATTCCATGACTGTATATATCGGTATCGGTTGATATCGGTATCGGTAATTAAGAGTTGGAAAATATCGAAGTATCGGCAAAAAGCCATTATTGCATTATTGGACATCTCTAGTTATCGGCATTGCGTGTCACAATCAAGCTGGTTCGCAGAGAGCCCAGACCAAGAATCTCATGTGTAAAAATTAGCTGCTAAATGGGGCCCAAAAAAGTTGTAAGTGACAGCACTTCGATAAAGGTGAGAAACACTGTTGAAAACAAGAAAAAACTTGTAGCAAACGTAAAAAGTCCCCTTGTCTAAGTGAGTACTAAGTTGAGCTCGCTACTTCAAATGCCAGCGTTTGTCGGTTTGTTACTTTTAGTGAGCAAAAATAACTCAAAAAGTCGTCGGCGGATTTGGATAAAAAATTTCGAAAAATGTCAGACATGAAATAACCGTTTCTACAATGTTACCTCACGTTACCAACACAAGCTTCAAATTCTGTGTGTGTAGGCTAACGCCCCCGCCCTGGCTCCACCCGCAGAGACAAAGATGGTAGATGACTGACAAGAGGGTTCACTCGGTTTCTTTCATTCAGTTTTAAGGAAATGTCTGGAATTGGATAAGGAACCGGTGATTACATTTTGTGCCTAATCCACATCTTGTTTAGTACGTTACCTTAGGTTTATGTTACAAGTCTTAAAGGGGAACATTATCACCAGACCTATGTAAGCGTCAATATATACCTTGATGTTGCAGAAAAAAGACCATATTTTTTTTTTAACCGATTTCCGAACTCTAAATGGGTGAATTTTGGCTAATTAAACACCTTTCTATTATTCGCTCTCGGAGCGATGACGTCACAACGTGGCGTCACATCGGGAAGCAATCCGCCATTTTCTCAAACACATTACAAACACCGAGTCAAATCAGCTCTGTTATTTTCCGTTTTTTGGACTGTTTTCCGTACCTTGGAGACATCATGCCTCGTCGGTGTGTTGTCGGAGGGTGTAACAACACGAACAGGGATGGATTCAAGTTGCAACAGTGGCCCAAAGATGCGAAAGTGGCAAGAAATTGGACGTTTGTTCCGCACACTTCACCGACGAAAGCTATGCTACGACAGAGATGGTAAGAATGTGTGGATATCCTGCGACACTCAAAGCAGATGCATTTCCAACGATAAAGTCAAAGAAATCTGCCGCCAGACCCCCATTGAATCTGCCGGAGTGTGTGAGCAATTCAGGGACAAAGGACCTCGGTATCACGGCAAGCAATGGCGGCAGTTTGTTCCCGCAGACGAGCGAGCTATCGACCCTAGCTTCCCTGGCCTGCTGACATCAACTCCAAAACTGGACAGATCAGCTTTCAGGAAAAGAGAGCGGATGAGGGTATGTCTACAGAATATATTAATTGATGAAAACTGGGCTGTCTGCACTCTCAAAGTGCATGTTGTTGCCAAATGTATTTCATATGCTGTAAACCTAGTTCATAGTTGTTAGTTTCCTTTAATGCCAAACAAACACATACCAATCGTTGGTTAGAAGGTGATCGCCGAATTCGTCCTCGCTTTCTCCCGTGTCGCTGGCTGTCGTGTCGTTTTCGTCGGTTTCGCTTGCATACGGTTCAAACCGATATGGCTCAATAGCTTCAGTTTCTTCTTCAATTTCGTTTTCGCTACCTGCCTCCACACTACAACCATCCGTTTCAATACATGCGTAATCTGTTGAATCGCTTAAACCGCTGAAATCCGAGTCTGAATCCGAGCTAATGTCGCTATAGCTTGCTGTTCTTTCCGCCATGTTTGTTTGTGTTGGCTTCACTATGTGACGTCACAGGAAAATGGACGGGTGGTTAAAAGCAGGCACTTTAAAGCTTTTTTTAGGGATATTGCGTGATGGGTAAAATTTTGAAAAAAACTTCGAAAAATATAATAAACCACTGGGAACTGATTTTTAATGGTTTTAACCCTTCTAAAATTGTGATAATGTTCCCCTTTAACTTGTGTGTGTCAGCCCCTGCAGAGACCAAAAAAAGTGCACACTATCAAAATTGTCCACTTTTTTAAACTAAAATAGGGACTTTTGTCGAATCTAAAAGCAATGATTCATGTTCACAGTGGTTCTTACGGGGAATTCTGCTACACTGTGCAAACATTTCAGTTTACGAACCATGTTCAAGAAACAATTAAGTTCGTAAATCGAGGTTCCACTATATAGAACAATCTTTTATTTTATATATATATATATAGTCAAGTGTTAAATAGTAATTGACACACACATAGTGAAAGGCTGAGATATTTCTGGAAATATTATTGATATTTATTTATAATTTACTTTCTAAAACAAAAAAAAAGTCAAAAAAATTGCCAAATATATAGCAATTAAATTGTGCTATGCTAGAAGTTACCAGTATTTTATTTTATTTAGTGTGTGTGTGAAGAAGTATAGGGCTACATTATAAGGTAGGAACAAATGGAGAATGTTGATTCATCAGGTCTGTGTATTTCCTGAGTTATGAACATAACATACATTTTTTTTAAAAAGAAAGAAAAAAGATTTTGTGACGATAAAAAATACTGATGTAATCATAGTAGTATCGACTAGATACGCTACTGTAGTTGGTATCATTACAGTGGATGTCAGGTGTAGATCCACCAATGGTGTTTGTTTCCATTGTGACGCCAGTGAGCTACGGTGTGTAGTGAAGCATGTTTAGCTATTCCTGGTCCTGCAGGGAGGATACTTGTAAAAAACTTACTTTATTCGTCGCCATGGAGGCGAGGATTAGTGATTTAGAAGTAGCTAAAACACTACCGATTGCGGATGGACAGTAGCCGCTAACTAGCTAGCCATGTCTTAAAGCACATTGTGGAGGTCTTGCACCTCCGGGTTCTTCGGACCACCAAGGTGTGACATGACAGGCTTGACGGTTTTGTGATTTGGTTTATTTTTCAATAAACTTATCTTTCCGCTTTTCAGCAATCGCCTCTCGTGACAGTCTCGTTCCTCGGGTTGCTTTTCAGCCATCCGCTCTCGTTTCCGTCTCGCTCGGGTTCTCTCTCGACCATCAACTCCAACCTCCTCCTTCCCGGCTGCTGCCCTTTTATAGAGTGACAGGTGATAAGATAAGCGCGCCCAGGTGGGCCATCTACGCACCTGTCGCCGATCTCGGAGACGGCCCCGGCACACCCCGCCTCGCTGCAGGTCCGCAGGCCACGCCCCCTCACACACATCGTTCTGAGGGCGTTTCAGTGTTATAGTTTTACATTGATCGTTAGTTTATAAGCCAAAATGCGTCCGTTCTCCCTTTTCTGTCTGCTTGTAAGTACTCTGTGATTGTGCGCTGCCGAACATGCTCCCCTGCTTGTAAAACCAGCAATATCACAACGTGAAGACAACACGCCGCCATGCCTGTAAAAAAAAAAATATACGGTGAACCGGTACTTTTCAAACAGAGTATAGTACCGTTTTTGATGAATTAGTACCGCGATACTATACTAGTACCGGTATACCGTACAACGCTCGCTGGCCTAAACTTCAAGTCTCACATTTTTAGTGTGCCGAAAAGTGAATACAACCTATTGGTTTAATTTGCGTGAATTGGCGCAATCGCAAATTCCTAAAGGGACTATTTTATTGAAAAAAAATTGCTTCGATTCGATTTTTTACAACCAATTTACGACCAAAAACTTTACTAAAGAAATTAATCTGCCAGTACACGTCATGTTTGAATGGAATAAGCAAAAAGGAGGATGACTCCACTAACAATCACGGCCGTCCTCTGCATTAGTTGTACATCCAGCAGCTGATATTCTCCTTAGAGCAGGAAAAAAAGCGCATGATCTTAAAAGAGCATGTGCCTAATTGTTGAGCCTTGCAGCACAGAGGCCTTGTTTATGTGAACTTGGTGTCTGCTCTCATTCAGAGGCATGGCCCTGATGTGGGGGACAGAAGAAAAGGCCACCCACAGGGCAAGTAGCTGTCATCCTTGATTCACTGGGGGTTGAATTTAGGAAATTCTTAAGCAGCCTCTGCAGTGGGGAGAAAAAAAATCTTGTATAGGAGAAACTTCACAAAGGAGACCTCTTACATTCTCTGGCGGGGGAGATTATCGGGGAGGGCTTGTGTGACGTGTTTGCCCACTGAAAGGCGTGGAGCAAGGACTTGTAGCTAATCTGCAACTCAAACAAGAGTAAATCGGAGATAATCAACAGCGAATTACAATGTTAGACACAAGGAGAAACCCAACAACTGTGTATGTGTGTGAGATGTGCAATCGATGATGAAACATGGCCTCCAGAAACGGCTCAGTCGGAGTGCCGCACAATACGCTCGGAAGGAAATAAACACGGCGACGCAAGAGCAGGTAAAATGTTGAAATCTGACATTGCAGTGGTAGAATAAATATATCGGAAAAAAAAAAAAAAAAAAAAAAAAAGAGTCTTACAAAATCACTTGAATCAAAAATGTATGAAATGAAAAATGCGCGTGTCAACATTTGCATATGAAAGTAAGCAGAGGTGGGTCGAGTACTCCAAAATTGTACTCAAGTAAGAGTAGCGTTACTTTAGAAGAGCGGTCCCCAAACTTTTTGACTCGGGGGCCGCATTGGGTTAAAAAAATGTGGCCGGGGGCCAGGCTGTGTGTGTATATATATATATATATATATATATATACTGTATATATATATATATACCGTATTTTTCAGACTATATGTCGCAGTTTTTTTCATAGTTTGGCCGGGGGTGCGACTTATTCTCAGGAGCAACTTATGTGTGAAATTATTAACACATTACCGTAAAATATCAAATAATATTATTTAGCTCATTCACGTAAGAGACTAGACGTATAAGATTCCATGGGATTTAGCGATTAGGAGTGACAGATTGTTTGGTAAACGTATAGCATGTTCTATATGTTATAGTTATTTGAATGACTCTTACCATAATATGTTACGTTAACATACCAGGCACGTTCTCAGTTGGTTATTTATGCGTCATATAACGTACACTTATTCAGCCTGTTGTTCACTATTCTTTACTTATTTTAAATTGCCTTTCAAATGTCTATTCTTGGTGTTGGGTTTTATCAAATAAATTTCCCCAAAAAATGCGACTTATACTCCACTGCGACTTATATATGTTTTTTTCCTTCATTATGCATTTTCGGCAGGTGCGCCTTATACTCCGGAGCGACTTATACTCCGAAAAATACGGTATGTATATATATATACATACATACACACACACACACACACACACACACACACACACACACACACACACACACACACACACACACACACACACACACACACACACACACACACACACACACACACACACACACACACACACATATATATCAGTGACGTGCGGTGAGGTTGATGGCTGGTGAGGCACTGACTTCATCACAGTCAGATTTACAAACATATGAACCCTAAAGAGTATCTTATTCACCATTTGATTGGCAGCAGTTAACGGGTTATGTTTAAAAGCTCATACCAGCATTCTTTCCTGCTTGGCACTCAGCATCAAGGGTTGGAATTGGGGGTTAAATCACCAAAAATGATTCCTGGGCGCGGCGCCGCTGCTGCCCACTGCTCCCCTCACCTCCCAGGGGGTGAGCAAGGGGATGGGTCAAATGCAGAGGAAACATTTCACCACACCTTGTGTGTGTGTGACAATCATTGGTACTTTAACTTAACTTTAACTTTACACATACAAACTGTAGCACACAAAAAAGCACATTTAATAAAAAAAAACTTTATTATGGTCTTACCTTTACTTATAAATGAAGTCCATTCGCAGCTCCTTTTGAACAAAAGCATCGATAACTTGTTTATAGAAGTCTTCCTTATCTTTCTTCAGTTTTAAAAGTCTCTCTGTCTCGATGGAGATCTTCCTTTAAGTATTACCTCCTGCTTCGATTGAAAGTCCAGTTTAGAAAACTGTTTTATTTTAGATATGTAATCCTCCATGTTAATAGTCCAAGCGAGAGGAAAAAATAAACGATCGCTGCTAACTGTTGCTGCTTGTTGTCACTTCTTCTGCAGCCGAGTAGTCGCAGAAATGCTCCCTGGGATCACTACTGCCCTCTACCACCAGGAGGCGGGATTACTGCGAGCCTCACACAGTGCGTCTTCGCAGCAGTTTTATGATTGCTCAGCACAAGAAATACTTTACACACATACAGTTGTTGACAAAATACACTGTACATTATACACCTCAGCTAACTAAACTATAAAAATGTATAATATAATTCATTTAGCAATACGGTCTCACTGCACAGCAGGCCAGCAGTTAGCTGAGTCATTGCGCAATCCATGGCGAGGCTCAACTGAGTGACGTGCCTCAACTGGCTGCTGACTCACCGCAAGTCTCTTCTCTATATTTGAACGGCAAATGTGAAAATTCAGCGATTTTGAATAAAAAATAATCTAAAACTGGTGAAGTTAAATGGAAAATAACTTTATAGTATAATCACTGGATACATATAACAATTTCATTGTTTTTTTTTCTTTTAAAATTTTTTTTTCTTTCCATGATGGCACGTGAGGCCCCGCCTCACCTGCCTCCCCTGACTGCACGTCACTGATATATCCATCCATCCATCCATCCATTTTCTACCGCTTATCCCTTTTGGGGTCGCGGGGGGCGCTGGAGCCTATCTTAGCTACAATCGGGCAGAAGGCGGGGTACACCCTGGACAAGTCGCCACCTCATCGCAGGGCCAACACAGATAGACAGACAACATTCACACTCACATTCACACACTAGGGCCAATTTAGTGTTGCCAATCAACCTATCCCCAGGTGCATGTCTTTGGAGGTGGGAGGAAGCCGGAGTACCCGGAGGGAACCCACGCAGTCACGGGGAGAACATGCAAACTCCACACAGAAAGATCCCGAGCCCGGGATTGAACCCAGGACTACTCAGGACCTTCGTATTGTGAGGCAGACGCACTAACCCCTCTTCCACCGTGATGCCCTGATATATATATATATATATATATATATATATATATATATATATTAAAACATTTAAAAATAATAATAATATTTTTTTTTTTAAACATAGGACTTCCCGCAAATTTTTAACGCTGCTTTAGAATAATAGGACTCTCGTAAAAATAAAAAGTAGTCATCAAAAAAATTACTCGAGTAAGAGTAAATAAGTGTTCCGTGAAAAAACTACTCGAGTATCGAGTGACTTGCGAGTAACTTCTGATTTATTTAGCAGCTATTTTTTTTTAATAGTTCTTGGACTACAATTGTAGTTGGTGTGTGTATGTAAAATATAAAAATGACTTACAATTTACTGCAGTTAGAAGTGGAATTCTTGTAGGCTGAAATGTGAACATTTCTACTGACACAATTGACAGCACGTGGTATAATGTTATTTTTACTAGTTTGAAACTCATCATTGAAGATTTGTGCTGCCTTGTCACTTTTTACAGTCAGTACATTTCCATGCTCTAAATTAGTCCGATATGTGAAATAATTTAGTTTTTTTTTCTACATAGGAAGTTGTAGTTTCCATGCGCTTATCTCTCACTTCTGGTCATATGCAGTGTGCCTCTCGCACAATACACACTATTCACTAGGGGGCGATTGTGGTCACTTCATCTTGTTAGAATGTAGCAGAAGCAGACTTTCAAGCTGCGGATCTAACATATAAGTACAACTTTCCTCTGCTATTTGATGTTATTAATGTTTTAATGTGTTTAAATGACACTTGTAGTTAAGCAATAAGTAGTGGCGACCAAGTAATGGACTGTGTAAACAAGATGTGACGTAAGGGGCTCCGCCTCTTCACAATGGCAGTGCCACATATGTATTGCACTGCACAGGAAGTGACATCCCAAAAATGACCGCACTCTAAGGGTTCTCGCAGCACACAAAATGAATTAATGAATCGAACGGACGTACGCGGACACATGGTTCACACACAGAGGCACATCTGGCTCAAACTGAAAGTTTGTAAACCGAAAAGTTTGCAAATAGAAGGGTTCATTAATCGAGGTTCCACTCTAAAGGGTTCCAGCCTCCAGAAAAGTTCATATTTTAGTAAAAGTGTGTATACTTTAAACTAGAGATGTCCGATAATGGCTTTTTTTTTTGCCAATATCCGATATTCTGATATTGTCCAACTCTTAATTACCGATACCGATATCAACCGATACCGATATGTACAGTCGTGGAATTAACACATTACTATGCCTAATTTTGTTGTGATGCCCCGCTGGATGCATTAAACAATGTAACAAGATTTTCCAAAATAAATCAACTCAAGTTATGGAAAAAAATGCCAAAATGGCACTGCCATATTTATTATTGAAGTCACAAAGTGACTTCGATAATAAATATGGCAGTGTTGGGGGGCTGGTGGACAGGGTTGGGGGGCTGGTAACGGGGGGTGTATATTGTAGCGTCCCGGAAGAAATAGTGCTGCAAAGGATTCTGGGTATTAGTTCTGTTGTGTTTATGTTGTGTTACGGTGCGTATGTTCTCCCGAAATGTGTTTGTCATTCTTGTTTGGTGTGGGTTCACAGTGTGCCGCATATTTGTAACAGTGTTAAAGTTGTTTATACGGCCACCCTCAGTGTGACTTGTATGGCTGTTGACCAAGTATGCCTTGCATCAACTTGTGTGTGTGAAAAGCCGTAGATATTATGTGACTGGGCGGCACGCAAAGGCAGTGCCTTTAAGGTTTATTTAAGGTGTACTTCTCCCTACGTCCGGCGTTTTAAAATGTCATAAATTTTACTTTTTGAAACCGATACCGATAATTTCCGATATTACATTTTAAAGCATTTATCGGCCGATAATATCGGACTGACGATATTATCGGGCATCCCTACTTTAATCACAATATAAAGCGCTATACCAACTTCCTATTTAATAGCAAAGCCAAAACAACAACGAGCTGAACTGTTCTCATAGGCAGCCCCCCTGCAGACACACACACACTGGCCCTGTGGTGCACTCACAGTTTGAAATCCTTAACTTTAACAGCAAGGTCGCTACAATGATTAGGAATAAAAATAAAAAAAAATCACATTACCTTGTTAGTTAATCTTCTTCGAGGGGGAAGTGGCTGCTGAGGACAGTGACTGTTTGCAAGTGAGCTTAATGGCCAAGTTAGACTCTGTCAGCAGCTCTGTAGACAAAAGTCAGTCCAATGTAGACACTGAAATGTGCTTCTTTGTCATTTCTGAGCTGAGCGAGACAAAGTGCAACACTTGTTGTCACAGAAAACGTCATTTGTAGAGTCATCGCAGCATAACTATTCCAGCACCTACTTAACTATTTTCAATTAGTTTCTAGATATGCTCGTTTTTGCACATTCTGGTGTTTAATCAATCTCTTAATGCGTCGGAAAACGATACTAATGATCTAATTTAGTGAGAAGCAGATCAATTGAGCCACAGCAGTCAAAG